>NC_064856.1:58752152-58869652 GCF_024139225.1 Suncus etruscus | reverse complement strand
ACTGTATTATCATTCCAGTCCCCTAATTTTGCTTTCTTCCCAGGAGTTTAGTAACATGGCACAGCAAAGTTGGGTGAATGAGAACCACTCCTCTTAAGAACCACTCCTCCTAGGGTCTATAGTGCCCTGCTTCTTTCATAGGCATTCCAATGTCCTTAGTGCCCTATTTAGTCATCTAAACACTTTTAGTCTCTGAGATGTCAAGGGATTGTCTGATTTATTTATTTATTTATTTATTTATTTATTTATTTATTTATTTATTTATTTATTTATTATCAGAGCTGAACACTGGGCAGATCCAGGAATCTATTGGGGAGGCAGTCAATGGCATCGTGAAGCACTTCCATAAGCCTGAGAAAGAGGTGAGCCTTCCAGCCCTCCAGTCAGGGACTTAACTTTGTTTCAGACCCATGTGCTATGACCACTTAGGCAATGGTCCTCAAACTGTGGCCCTCGGGCCACATATTGCATTTGTATCTGTTTTGTTTCTTCATTGCAAAATAAGATATATGCAGTGTGCATAAGAATTCGTTTATAAGTTTTGTTTTTACTATAGTCAGACCCTCCAATGATCTGAGGGACAACCCTGTTTAAAAAGTTTGAGGACCCCTTTTAGAGGGTTGAATGTGAGCAGATTTCCTTCTCTTGAGACATTTGTATTGGGTGTCCTTGTTTTCTTTTTACACACTGATGACTGGGTAGAGTTCTTAAGTCTCTCACAAACTTGTTCTAGCCTCTGAATTTGCTGGGTCCCCTCAAAAATGGCCACATTGGCTTTATTCACCAGGTGGGGTATATTATGTGTGATACAGAAACATCTATTTATTCATAAAAAATTATTCAGTAGCTATTCACAGAGAGATGTTGTAAGCCAGATACTGTCCCAGGTGCTAGGGGGGAAAAGACAAGGTCCCTGTCTGTTTTTATCTGCCCTTCCTGCTATGGGCTCTGGATTTAGGCATGCAGAGGTGGGAGGGCATCTTGCTGATGGCAAACTTTTCCTTTGCTTTCTTACATAGCGAGGCAGTCTTACATTGTTACTTTGTGGAGAGTGTGGCCTTGTTTCAGCTCTGGAGCAGGCTTTCCAGCATGGATTTAAATCACCCCGGCTCTTCAAAAATGTCTTCATTTGGGATTTCCTGGGTGAGTTGGGCTGAGAATAGGGGAGGTGTGAAGGCAGGCAAAGCATGCAGAAAACTGGGGATTCACCATCATACTCTAGGCTAGTGATGGCTAACCTTTTTAAGCCCGAGTGCCCAAACTACCGCACAAAACCAAAGAATTTCCTCAGAGTGCCAGCACGTCTTCCCAATGGCCAGTCCAGCCCTGTTGCCAGGTGAACTTAAAAGCAGACACTGGCACGCTCGCCTCCCGCAGCGCCGCATATCTTAATTGCGGACCTTCCCATGTGCCAGCTGCAAGGCCTTAGTGTGCCACAGCTGGCACACATGCCATAGGTTCGCCATCGCGACTCTAGGTATTGATCACTGGGGTATAGATCTCGAGTCAGGGGACTCAAATTATATAAATTGTTTATTCTTTTCTTTAAGGGAATGAATTAAAACAAAACCCCAGCTCCTAAAAATTGGTCAGGAGATATTCTAAGCACCTTGTCATATGCTACAGTCATGAGTCTCCACACTCCTTATGGATCTTAAAAGACTAGTTTATAGCTTTGAAATTCAAATCCTTTGTTATACCTACTTGGATGATTTTCATAAGAAATTCCTCCCTTTTCCACACCCCTAATCTTCAAACTAGAGAAAGGGCCATCCTTTTATATCAGATTCATATAAAGAACTTAAAACACAAGGAGAGGGCCCGGAGACCTTACAGAAAGCCAACCCAGGACCGATGGTGGTTTGATTCCCGGCATCCCATATGGTCCCCCGAGCCTGCTAGGGGTGATTTCTGAGCGCAGAGCAGCTGGGTGTGACCTAGAAACCAAAATAAACAAACAAATAAATAAAACATAAGAAGGAACATAAGTATTATGTTGTTACCTGCATCACTGTGGTGAGACACATGGCAAAAGACCTGCTTACTTACTAGACAGGGCTATCTTAATTTTGAGATTTTTTTTTTTTTTAAGTTTAAGCCTTTTTCCTCTTCATAGAAAAAGCACAAACTTATTATGAGACTTTGGAGCAGAATGAAGTTGTCTCTGAGGAAAATTGGCATACAAGAGCCCGGAACTTCTGCCGATTTGTTACTGCCATCAACAATACTCCTCGGAACATTGGCAAGGATGGCAAGTTTCAGATGCTGGTGTGCTTGGGAGCAAGGTAATGCATCCTCACAAACCAGAGCACATAGTAAGTGGCTTTGGAGGTGGTATCAGACAGTAGGTACAGGGGTAGGGGTAGGAAAGATCAAATATCTGGACAAGTGAGGCTTTGGAGGTCTTCCCAAGAGACTCTTAATTTCCTTCATGAGAATCTGTATGTAACTAGGGAGGAAGGATCATGTTTTGATGGGAAGGAATAACAACATTGCTAGAAAAATTTGTTTGTTTTTTGGGGGGGTCACACCGGCAGTGCTCAGGGGTTGCTCCTGGCTCTATGCTCAGAAATTGCTCCTGGCAGGCTCAGGGGACCATATGGGATGCCGGGATTTGAACCACCGACCTTCTGCATGCAAGGCAAACACCCTACTTCCATGCTATCTCTCCAGCCCCTGTTTTTTGTTTTTGTTCTTGTTTTTTTTGTTTTTGGTTTTGGTTTTTGTGTCACACCTGGCAAAGCTCAGGGATTACTCCTGACTCTGTGCTCAGAAATTGCCCCTGGCGGGCTCCGGGATGCCAAAATTAGAATCACTGTCCTTCGTGCAAGGCAAATTCCTTGCCATTGTGCTATCTCTCTGACCCCAAGTTTTTGTTTTTGTTGTTTTTTTTAAAAGTTTGAAACCAACTGTTACTCTCTCAACAAACGTCTGGATGTACCAGATTTTATAGAAGGTAGTAGAAATAGAACTGAATAGAGCAGAGTTGAACAACAACAACAACAAAAACCCATCTGAATAAAGCTTGTTTTATTTACCTGTCTGAGTTAAATACAGTATAAGGCAGAATGATATGAACTTCCAAAGAAGAAGCACACATTAATAAGGTATTCTGAGAATGTAGAAGAGAAAGATCAGTGAAGGTTTTACTGCATTGTGGTTGAGGGGAATCTTAACAGAAGGGTAAAAGTGAGGGGTGAGTTTGATGCACTCAGAAGTAACAAAGAATACCCTAAAGTAATCAAAGGATAGGAAATAATAGGTGAATTTTTAGGAAAGGGGCCTTCAGGAGTTTGGGCAGAAAAGAATTTTATCTTCACATTAGGATAGAGCTTATGAAGCTGTTGAAATATGATAATAAATGGATGATATACATAGGAAAGAATAGGAGTATTGGGGGTTGTTTCAGTAATCAGGTGTAAACATGAAGCCCAGCTAAACTTAAGGCAATAGTTTATTCAGGAATGTAAGGAATCTAATTAGACTGTGGTTAAAAACATATTCTCAAACCAAACTTACTAGATCCACATTTTAGATTAGCTATTTAGTATTTATTTAATCTTAGACAGTTCTTCATTTACCTCACTTTCTTCATCTATAAAATGGGGATAACTATGACACGAATAACATCTGTCTTGCATCATTGGGCTATTAGGAATGTTACCTCTTATAACAGTACCTGAAACATGCTAAGTTCTGTGTGGATGTTAGCTCTTCAGTAAGCCTAAGGTGGTAACTATGGGAGAAGAGTGCTTGGGCAGAGAGTGACTGTTGAGATGAAGGACATGATGCTGCTCACTGGTTAGTAGTAGGATTGTGCAGGGAGGTAGTAGGGGGCAGGGGAGGAGGATCAGGCCTGAGATAGATGGCAGGACCATTTTATGTGGATTGGTGGTGTTAGGGCCAGTAGCCGTAATAGGTACTTGTTTTTTTTTTTGTTTTTTGTTTTTTTTTTTTTTTTTTGGTTTTTGGTTTTTGGGCCACACCCAGCGGTGCTCAGGGGTTACTCCTGGCTGTCTGCTCAGAAATAGCTCCTGGCAGGCACGGGGGACCATATGGGACACCGGGATTCGAACCAACCACCTTTGGTCCTGGATCAGCTGCTTGCAAGGCAAACGCCGCTGTGCTATCTCTCTGGGCCTGTAATAGGTACTTGTTAAAGCTATGAAGTCTCTTTTCTCTCTGGGGAGAGAGGGAACTGGGAGGAGGTTATAACTTCAGACTTTTTTCAAATAGCAAGACAGCAAGTTTCTCTTTTGGCATTGCATTAACTATCTTTCTCTTTCTAACCTGTCTGGACCAATCCTGCTCTGCCAGAGATCACCTGCTGCACCACTGGATTGCTCTGCTGGCTGACTGCCCCATCACCGCACACATGTATGAGGATGTGGCACTGATCAAAGACCACACACTTGTCAATTCCTTGATCCGTGTGCTGCAGACTTTGCAGGAGTTCAATATCACGCTGGAGACATCCCTTGTCAAGGGCATCGACATTTAACCTTCCAGCACCAGCTAGCAGGAGTCAAGACTTGCTCTGCAGTGCTCACCTTTCCTCCCAAAAGGACTTATACATGAGCTATGCAGGAGACCGAGAGGCGATGTAAACTCATTGTAAAAAGAAAACTAGAGGATTTTTGGAATAAATAATCTATTTTAGAGTTTATTTGCTGATTTGCTTTTTAAACACTTTCATGTGAAAGAGTGATAGGGAGAGGGAGACGAGGTTGGCACTGCTTATTTTGAAGCTGGTGCCCTCCCTCGCCATAACCGCATGCGGGAAGCCTGCGGCCTCCCTGGACTGAGCCTGTGGTGCTCTGTGTGGGGTGGTTCTGCTTCTGCACACTGCCCTGTTAATGAGGCCATTCCACATCGTTTTTAAACTAATGTTTTCTATATTAACATTATTACGGATATTTGGCTTTCATGGGCCACACAGATGTGCTGAGTGGGAAGTCCCAAGCTCCAATCAAAGAGTTTTACAAGCACTGATGAGTCAGTCCACATCTTTTATTTTTTTCGTCAGTATTATTTGAGAAGGAGACATGCCGGGATATGTCATCATGCAGAAAATCATGTTTTCTCTTGGCACACAGTTGCACAGAAGTAAACGAGCATGTTTTAACAGGTTTCCATTTTTTTTTTACATGTATAATTTATTTAACTCGCCATTGTGTGTGTAAGTCTTTTTCTTTTTTCTAAGGAAAGGAAAAAGCTTGTCACAGTTTAACTGGCTATGTTGTTACTGTTAAATTTATGTTGTTTTGCAACTTAGAAGCCAGCTACAGTATGGCCCACTTAATAAAAACATCCGAAACAAATCTGTGTGGTTCCCTGATGTTTAGGGGGAGGGGTGTTTGTGAGTACTGGGTCTGTCAGAACAGCATGGACTGTATCATCACCTTAGTCCTCCAGCTGGCTCATGACTATAAACTGTCAGGTTACCATAAGGGCCTGATATCTCCAACTCCTCTTTACTTTTGTTTGTTTTTGAGCCACACCTGGCAGTGCTCAGGGTCATTCCTGATGGTTCTCAGAGGGCCATATGGGATACCAGAGATTGAACTCAGGTCAGCTGTGCAAGACAAATGTCCTACCCACTGTGCTATTGCTCCAGTACCTCTCCTTCACTTTTATAGCTGTTAACTGAGAAAATAATTGAGAAAAATGCAGAAAGGTTATTTCCCCTCTATATAAAGAGGAAGACTAAATAAGTAAATAGGAAAACAGGAAAATACCGATTATGGTTGCAAAGATGGTCATTTGATAGTTGGGATGAACATTTTATTTCTTTTTTTAAAATGGAAATAAGGGGAGCAGAGCAGTGGTTCAGCGATAGGGTATTTGCCTTGCACGCAACTGACCTAGGATGGATTGCAGTCTGATCCTCTGGTGTCCCATATGGTCCCCCCGAGCCAGGAGCAATTTCTAAGTGCATAGCCAGGAGTATATTACCCCTGAGCGTCACTGGGTGTGGTCCAAAAAAAAAAAAAAGAAAGAAAGATCAGGTGTGGGAACATTGGCATCACAATATTCCTTACACCTTCATGCAAGAAAAGCCTTAGAGCAGGTATGCTGTTCCTGGAATGGCAGATTTAGGTCTTAACTGGATCCCCAGGAACCATCTGCCTTTGACTTTATTCTTTTTTTTTTGGGGGGGGGGCACACCCAGTGATGCTCAGGGGTTACTCCTGACTATGTGTTCAGAGATGGCTCCTGGCTTGGGGACATTATGGGTCGCGTGGGATCGAACCTCCATCCGTCCTAGGTTAGCATGCATAAACGCCCTACTGCTTGTGTCACCACTCCGGTTTATTATTAAGTCAAACTGCTCTGTCAGGAGCTTGCAGGGGTCCTCAAACTTTTTAAACAGGGGGCCAGTTCACTGTCCTTCAGACTGTTGAAGGGTCAGATTATAGTAAAAACAAAAATCATGAACAAATTTCTATGCACACTGCATATATCTTATTTAGAAGTGAAGAAACAAAATGGGAATAAATACAGTAGTATGTGGCCCGTGGGCCGTAGTTTGAAGACCCCTGCAAGGGGTAGCTCACTTGAATCAGTGTTGTCTCTTAGCTTGCCTGGTTTCGCATGTAGTGTTATATGGAATGTCTCACTTCCTGTCCTCTCCCTATTCATTGACCAAGGTTACCATTACTAGGAGTCACCCACTGTGAAGCATTCTTTAATCCCCTTGGATCAGTGAATTAGTCAAATCTTGCTGCTGTAGTTTCTTCAGTGATGGCACCTCCTGTTTGGATTGTCATGGGCTGTTTTCACATTGAACTTAGATTGTGTGCAGGGCAGATGGAGTATCTTTCTCTCTTTCCCTAGTGTCTGGTAGGTGACAAATGTCCAGGTCATGCTTTTTAGAAATGAGGAAAGGTATTAGTGACTTTCAGGACAGATGCAGTACAATATCCTGCCAGCAGGGTGTATGAGAGGACTGTGCTGCAACTGTCCAGTTATGGGTCTTTGAATACTGCTTGCATGGGTTGGGGCACTAACACAGAGATGACCTTAAGAAGGTGGTTTATACACACTTCTCCCTTTACTCACAACTCTGCAAGGCATGAGCATGTGAAAGTGGCTTTTGGATAGAGGAATTTGGCTAAGTATAATTCTAAAATGGAGAAGGGCTGGAGCAATAGTAGTGGGTACACCTTGCTTTGCACATGCTTGACCTGGATTCAGTCTTGGTCACCCAAGGCAACCCATGGTCACCCAAGCCTGCCATTAGTGATCTTTGAACACCAACCCAGTTGAAAGCTCTGAAAACCAAGAGGTGTTACCCAAAAACCAAGGAGGAAAAATGGCTAACAGATTTGTAGGTGTCACAAAACAAAAGTTAGAGACATAGAGAAAAAGGTTGATAGTATGCCAAGAAATTGCACATAGAGAGAGATGTTAACTGAATAAAAAACGCTACAGGTCCCAAACCCAGGTAATAGCATTATATTATATTTCTGGTGTATATGTACACCTCTAAAGAATGTTATGGCTGTGTCCTTGTCTATGAGAGAATGTAAATGTGTTGTCAGAACACATGTGTTTGAAATGTGACAGCTGCATACTTCATGTACAGTGCATGACCTTACTACATAGCTCACAACATCACAACATGTTTGGTTTTTTTTTGGGGGGGGGGCACATCCAGTGATGCTCGGGTTATTCCTGGCTATGTGCTCAGAAATTGCTCCTGGCTCGGGGGACCATATGGGATGCCGGGTCAAACCCAGGTCCGTCCTGGATCAGCTGCGTGCAAGGCAAACGCCCTTCCGATGTGCTATTATTCCGGCCCCTCATAACATGTTTTATAACCAAAGGCCTTGTCTCCCCCCAGACCATGCTCTGTGACAGGGTCATTTGTCTCCAGAGTAAATAATTCAGAGTTCAGGTAATCTGGCAGCTTGTTTACCACCTTCTGGCCCTTAATTGCTTATTGGCTTGAGTCACTGCTCAGGCTCCTGTGTTTGGTGATGTTAGTAACTTTCACAGGTTGTGATGGGTCAAAGCTCTGAACAGGATTTGCAGCACCTAGCACTTGTTTATGTGCTTCATTAGATGCTGCTGGTGATCTTGGTCAAAACTGGAGGAGCAACACTTCCAGGACGTTATTGCTGAAAAAGGTGGGTGTGACTCTTGCTTTATATAATTCAGGATTCTCTTGGTACTATCTATATTATCTGCTCTTTCTAACAGCAGATTGTGCCGTGACCATCTCTTGAACTTTGGAGGGAGGTGGGCCACATCTGGTAGTACTCAGGGCTCTTCCTGGCATTCTGCTGAAGAGTCACTCCTGACAGTGCCAGGTACTAATTAGACGGTACAAGCATGGCTAAGCAAGCACCTTGCTCACTATTCTTTGGCCTTACTTTCTTCTGTTTTATAGTCCATAAGATGACATGATACAAAAGAACAGTACATTAAGTAGCCTTGTATATCAAAGTTCAGCATTTCTAAGACATTGAAAACAGTTGTATACTATGTAAAATCCAGCCAGACTGCTCCAATAGTTCTGGGTAGGTAAGTGCATTTGGTTTGTGAGGTAGCAGCAATGCCTGCCTTGGTTTCTGTGTCTTCTGCAGTGATTTCCAGACCCTGAGATTTCAGGGACTGGTAAATAAAAAAGGAAATATCAATAAAATGTTTTTTTTTTTTTTTTTTAATTTGAGGCAGTGTGATTCACATGCTATTAACTATAGGGCTTCATGCACACAGTATTCCAGCACACTCTTAGACTGCCCCCCACCCCAGCATACTTCTCCTCAGTCTCACTGAATTATTTTATTTTTCTAATTTCATTTCTTTAATGGGATGCAGGGATTCAAACCACCGTTTATCCTGGATCACCCGCATGCAAGGCAAACTACTTACTGCTGTACTTCACTGATTTATTTTAAAGGTGCCTTAAAATCACCACCCAGGTCAAGAATGGAGCTTTATCCGCCTCCTTAGTCTCCATGCTCCCTATTCTCTCTATTCCCCATTCCAACCCAGCTTCCTCTCCTAGTAATCAGATCCTGGAATTTCTTCATTTTGTTACCCCAAACATACATCCCTCTATATAAATACTTTATTTTATTTTATTTTTTGGGACACACCCGGCAGTGCTCAGGGGTGACTCCTGGCTGTCTGCTCAGAAATAGCTCCTACCAGGCACGGGGGACCATATGGGACACCGGGATTCGAACCAACCACCTTTGGTCCTGAATCGGCTGCTTGCAAGGCAAACGCCACTGTGCTATCTCTCCGGGCCCCAAATACTTTATTTTTTTTATTTTTTTATTTTTGGGGGTTTTTGGGTCACACCCGGCAGTGCTCAGGGGTTATTCCTGGCTCCAGGCTCAGAAATTGCTCCTGGCAGGCACGGGGAACCATATGGGACGCCGGGATTCGAACCGATGACCTCCTGCATGAAAGTCAAATGCCTTACCTCCATGTTATCTCTCCGACCCCAAATACTTTATTTTTTAAGCCTGGACACATCTTTTTATTAAAATTCCAACTTAATGGGCCCTAGTTTATTCTTTTTCTTATAATTCATCTGCTAAAGAATGTGGATTATTTGATCTGGAATTTCCCACAGTCTGGATTTTGCTAATTCCATGCTGGTGGACAGTTCAGTGTGCTCCTCTATCCTCTGCATTTCTTGCAAATCAGCAAGTAATGCAAGGTTTTTATTTACCTCTGATTGGGTCTCTTAGATGAGACACTAGGTAATGTGTTCATTTATCAGAAGGGACATTATGTCTGGTGCTCAATGTTTTTGATATTAAAAGCTGGTGATGCTCAGTGCTGCATCCTGTAATTGGAGGGGGGGATGCAACATGGAAGTATTTCGAGGAAGGGATGCAACATGAATTTTTTTTTTTTATAATTTACTCATTTATTGTTAGATACCTTAGGTTTATTTATTTTTTGTCTTTATTTTGGGCCACACCTGGTGATGCTCAGGGTTTACCCCTTGCTCTGCACTCAGAAATCACTCCTGACTTGGGGGACCATATGGGACACTGGGGATCAAACCAAGGTCTGTCCTGGATTGGCTGCGTGCAAGGCAAACACCCTACCATTGTGCTATCGCTTAAACACCCCCACCCTTATTTTTAACTAATATATCTAAGCAACATGATTACAAACATGTTTGCAGTTAGGTTTTTGTCAAAGAACAACACCCCCTTTCACCAGTGCAACATTCCCAACACCAGTGCTCCCTATCTCCCTCCTCCCCTACCCCCTGCCTGTATTCAAGACAGGCATTCTACTTCTCACTGATTAGCTGATTAATCATGATAGTTATTAGTGTAGTTATTTCTCTAACTGCACTCACCACTCTTTGTGGTGAGCTTTATATCATGAGCCAGTCCTTCAGGCCCTCATCTCTATTGTTCCTGGGTATTAACAATAATAATGTCTTATATTTTTCTTAAATCATATAGATGAGTGAGACTATTCTGTGTCTTCTTCTTGACTCATTTCCTCAGCATAATAGTTTCCAACAACATGGAAGTATTCTGATCTCTGTTTTCACTAGGTGTACTATCCCTTTGGCCCTAGGGCCAATATTTAGACATAGAGGGAAGGGATGTGGTTCAGGTATACTGTGAGACTTTAGGTTGAATTCCCTGGACTACATTCAGTAATGTATGTATTACTAATGTTTAGATCCAAAATTAACTGACTGCAGATACAGTGCTTGCCTTGTATGCTGCCAACCTAAGTTTATACCTTGGCTCTACATAAAGTTCCTCAAACTAACAGGAATGATCCCTGAGCACAGGACCAGGAGTAGCCTCAGAGCATTGCCAAGTGTGTACGCTCTGTGTGTGTCTCTGTATCTGTTTCTGACTTTATACTTGATGTGACTATGTTCTGCTTGTCTATTTCCTCCTGGTTGTAGATGTTGCTCTTATGTGGGCTCTAAGCCTAGTATGTCCTTAAGGACATAACCTATGAACCACTTTATCAACTCCTTGCTGGTTAAGCTTGCTTGTTGATGTTTGGACCTTTCAAAGCACTAAGGTAACTTGGTTGCATCTAGTGGGTTACATTCTACTACTTGCTCTCTTTCATTATTTTTATGATGGTTTCTAAGCCAGTTTTATAACAGCCTTTCTGTTAGTCCTGGCCTGCAGTGCCATCCTTTGGGTGTCTTTGTGGAGATGATTCCCTTCTTGCCAGTATATTCACCATGCCTTGGGGGATGATATGTCCTCTTGCCCTCTGATGGAAGATAAGCATCTGGTGATTTTTCTGATCTCATATCAGTTATTCCTCCCACAGCAAGTTCTCTGGCAAGAGCTCTGAGTGGCACATCTCCATGGACACCACCCCATGTAAACTAAACACTGTCTTGTAACTCTTAGTAGGTATTTAATGCTACATACTAGGTCATAGGTTGATCTCTTTAAGTGACTTTGGTTATCTGATGCTTACTTAGTCTTCAGTAAATTTCTTAAGAACTCAGGAGGAGTATTCCTGGAGCTTGTATTTCTTGATAACCTGTCTGTCTGTAAGTTTTGCTGGATATAAACTCCTTCATCTTTGTTTGGTCTTCATAGGGCCTTGGGTAGTTGTCTGCTTTTTATGAATATAATACCCATAATGGAGGAACTTCTTTTTTTTTCTTTTTTCCTTTTTTTTTTTTTGGAGGAACTTCTTATGTTTGGTCTCCAATTTAAAGTTTTAAGTATGATCTTGGCATTTTCTTTGCAAATCACCTACTCGCTTAACTCTATCTAAACCTGTAGATGCACTCACTATACATTTAGAGAAAGGCCTTGCTCATAGGTGACTCTGTAAATCAGCATATTCCAGTCTTCACCTGACCCTTCAAAACGAGTGTTTCACTTACCTTTATCTTCATTTATCAAAAATAATACCAATTATGAGAAAAATTCTGTTTTTAGGAACTTGAGAAGCTGTGATAAACAAAAACTATAGAGTAAGGAAAATTTCTGGTGTTTCTGGTGTATATGGTTCTTGCCTTTATGTAACTTTCCATCTATTTAAAAATGACTAATTTTGTGTATTATACATAATGCAGTTATAATTGTGATAAGTTCTATGAAGGTTTCAATTCTGTGAGAGCTTGTATGAGAGAATTTGATATTTTAAGGATTTTCAGGAGAACTTTCCTGGGGTTAATTAAAGTTAACCTTAATCAAGATGCATAGGGAAGGAAGGCTATTTAGGCTGAGGGGATGACCTTTTGTCAAATCCCTGCTGGTAGCAAACATAGGGCACACAAGACTCAAAGGCTGTTTTCTGCAATAGTTGATGACAGTGGAAGGGTGATGAGAATGAGACTGGAGCCCAGCTGCAGAGCTTGCAGACCACTGCAAGGAGTTTCATCTTAATCATAAGAGCTCTAAGTACTCACCTGGGCTTTCCCGGAAGTGAGCGACATGTGCACTCACATGTGTTTTGAGGAAGGGATGTAAGTATTCCAATTAGTGACCAAAGAAATAAATAAAAGAGTAGCTTGGACTAAGAGTCTTGGCTGAATTAGAGGGAAGTGAAAAGAATCTAATATTGCTTCAAAGACAAGACTGATAGGATCTGGTGATGGATTAGAAATGGGAATGGTCGGGGCCAGAGAGATAGCATGGAGGAAAGGCATTTGCCTTGCATGCAGAAGGTCGGTGGTTCGAATTCCGGCATCCCATATGGTCCCCCGAGCCTGCCAGGAGGGATTTCTGAGTATAGAGCCAAGAGTAACCCCTGAGCACTGCCGAGTATGACCCAAAAACAAAAACAAACGAAATGGGAATGGTCAAGGATGTTTTTAGGGTTTAGGAATACAGTCTACACTGAGTCCACTATACAGACATACTCTCAGGGTGTTAGGTTGGTGTGGGTTCATACTAACACTCACCTATGGAATATCCTTTAGCTGTCTGGAACTTCCTCTCTGTTTCTGAAGGAGGTGATGCCAGCTGAGCACAGCAGAAACTCTGGAACTTTAGATTCCTTCCAGTTTTTCCCTGACCCTGTTCTTTCCTGTAGTGCTGGACAGGCCTGGAATATTGCTGTCCTGTTCCTCAAACTGGCACCACAATGTTCTTGACTTCCGAAAGAGGCTTATAATAAGGTCTGACATTTAATAGGAGCTGGATAGTTATGGCAACCTCGGAACTGTTGGATTAATTGCTGAGATCTAGTTTGGATTGCTCTTTTGCTGACCCCAGAGTAGGGCCAAGGGCATTATTAGACCAAGTAACATCCGTGTGCTACTTTCCATCTTGGTCATCCTCTTGGTTCCTCGTATCCTGTTCCATCTTTAGTAAGTTTTGGTCTTGGGGGCAGATGAAACCATGTCTACTCTTTTGGGAAGTCATAGGTCAGGCAGCTTTTCAAATCTTTGTGTCTCACTTGACCTAATTTTTGCTTTTCTCAGTGGTGTTTAATTAAGAACCAAAGATACAGAACAAAAATATGATAGACTTTCCAATTAAGACCCTTTTAGCCAATATCTCCTAGGACTTTACCAAAGTTATTCTTCCTGGACTGTATTTGTGTCCCTTTATTTCAGTTTTGAGGTCTAGATGCACCTCCACAATAGCTGAAATTGTGTGACCTTGCCCAGCATTTATGTAGCTGACATATATATATATATATACATATATATACATATATATATACACACATATATATGTATATATATAGTTTGTGTAACCAAATTGTACATTATGAGACCATATAACATCATGAGACCACATGGATTTGTACAACCTTATAGAAAAAAGCAATAGAAGGTTAAATGAAAACATTTTAAATTTGGAGGGCTAAGATAACTCAAACGGCTGAAGGGGTAGTTTCTGCATGCTAGAACCCTGAGTCAAATCCCCAGGGTGTGACTTGGCCATTGAGCCTGGAATACACTATCCAAACCCACTGGGTGTGGCCATCCCCTACCACCATAAATTAAAACAGGCCTCCTGGTATAGCATACCATTCAGGACCCTGTGATATCTTGGTTAAGGGAAGTCCATGGGGGCCGGAGAGATAGCACAGCAGTAGGGCATTTGCCTTGCACGCAGCCAATCTAGGACTAATAGTGGTTCAAATTCTGGCATCCCATATGGTCCCCTGTGCCTGCCAGGGGCGATTTCTGAGTGCAGAGCCAGGAGTAACCCCTTGAGCGTTGCCAGGTATGACTCAAAAAACAAAACCAAAACAAAAACAAAAAAAACAAACCCAAAACAAACAAACAAAAACAATTCATGGACATAGTGACAATAATAATGGTGTTGGGGGGCCGGGCGGTGGCGCTAAAGGTAAGGTGCCTGCCTTACCTGCGCTAGCCTAGGACGGACCGCGGTTCGATCCCCCGGCATCCCATATGGTCCCCCAAGCCAGGAGCGACTTCTGAGCGCATAGCCAGGAGTAACCCCTGAGCGTCACCGGGTGTGGCCCAAAAACCAAAAAAAAAAAAAAATAATGGTGTTGGTTTAATGGTGCTGATTATATTATAAAGCACTGACACTAATACAGGCACTTCCTCCACTATTTTCCAAGAGGCACCAGTTGATTTTGCAAATATTGTAAGCCCCATTTCATTGGTGAGGGAACTGAGGAGTCAGGGATATGGATTGACTGGCCACACTGTGAAGTAGAGGAGATGAGAGGGAGGCTCTCAGGGAAAGCTTTTAGAGGAAAAGGCTATGCCTATATCAGCCCTGGGCAGATGGTGTCAATAGGTGGATCATAGCGGATGAAAGGTCCTCATCTTGTGTGCACTGTTTGTATATTTCATTAGAGTCCTCTGACTGTTCTATGTATGCTGGATCCATACCCCATGAAATTCTGGTCTGCCTTCATTTTCATTGCCTACACTGCTACCACACTGTCCTAGTGAGCATCCCTTCAGCCCTCATAAAACAGGAACTTGAGTCTAAAAAACCTTGATGTATGGTAATGTGGGCCTTCATAATGTGGGCCTTACTTGCTCATAGGCTACACCCCTTCCTTTCACGGTGCCTCCTTTTTTATTTTTTTTAATTTTTTTTCATGGTGCCTCTTACTGAAAATAATAACACAAGCAATACACAGCATCAAAAAATGTAACGCATGCAGTGGGACACACAAGAAATGATTCCTGATACTTGTTTAAGTAGGAGAGGACTCTTAAATGGCTTTTCGTTGTAATTTTTTGAGTGCTGCAAAGCAAATATACAAGGCATGTGCACAAGATTATAATCTTCAGACCTCCTTAAAATGGTTCTTCATAATCTTTTGGCACAAGATATTCTTATTATTCGTCCAGAGAGAAAGAGTGGGTACAGTAGGTAAAGTGTTTACCATGAATGTGGGTGACTTGGGTTTGATCCCCAACATCACATATTGTCTCCTGAGCCCTACCAGGAATGGTCCCTGAGCACAGAGCCAGGAGTAAGCCTTGAACATAATCATGTTCTCAAATTTTTTCCTATTGGGAAAAAGATCTGTGTGGAAGACCTCAGACTCTGTATGAGAAAGATCTTGAAGAAGTTGGTAGTTTGGTGGCAGGAGAGAAATAGGAACACAACAGAGTAAACATGGGACCCAAAGGGACAGTATTCAGAGAGCGATCAAGCAGGGGTCCAAAAAGAGGAGTATCTGCCCAGAACCTCAGGACCAGGTGAGCCAGGACATGGAGAGATGGATGCTCCTGATGATTTCAAATTGTAGTGTCCCTTGGCAAGCCTGGTTTAAGAATTACTTAGGAAAATTCAGAAAAGGGGCAGTGTTTCATGCTTGTGTTAACTCAGGGAAGAGTGAAGGAAACAACTGCTTAATATGGGATATAAGGGACTAATCATATAAAGGGAGTGACCAGACAGTTTGGTGTCTAGAGATATGCACAGATATAGGCCCATATATGTCCTAGTCTTATTTTCTGGGGGAGACTTTAAAGCAGATTTTTGGGGTCATGGGAATCACAGAAATACAGGACCGGAGAGATAGCATGGAGGTAGAGTGTTTACCTTGCATGCAGAAGGACAGTGGTTCGAATCCCGGCATCCCATATGATCCCCTGAGCCTGCCAGGAGTGATTTCTGAGTGTAGAGCCAGGAGGAACTCCTGAGCACTGCTGGGTGTGACCCCAAAACCAAAACAAACCAAAAAAAAAAAAAAAACCCAAAATGAATGACCCAGTGTTCTGATGATTTAATACTAATGCCAGCTAGTGATTTGGTGCTGTTTGGGCCCAGAGTTGCTGGGGGCCACCAGGACCACACTTAGCAGTACTCAAGAGGTTATGTGATACAGGGGATAGCCTTATGCATGTCAGGCATAAGCTCTAGACCTTTAATAATCTCTTTGGCCATCTATACTTACTTTGAAGGTGAGAAGGAAGCTCACCTTGTGAAACTCAGGGACTATTCCTGGTTCTGTGCTTGGAGGGATCACTTCCTCTGGTGGTTGGAGGATCATGTAGTGCTGGGAAGTGAACCCTACCCAGTCCTCCGTCATGCAAAACATAGCTCAGCCCCTTGAGCTCTCAGTTATTTATATTTGATTTTTAATGGGCATGTTCTTTATGTTTTAATTTGAGGCACTATGATTTACAATAATGTTAGTGATAGAATTTTATGCATATGTTTTAACACCACACACTCGACTAATGATTGCTTTCCTTTGCCATTGTCTCAGCACTTCTCCCCAGTCCCTGTTATTGCCCCCTAACCCTACTGTGATAAGCTCAGTAATATAGACCTGTTCTCAAATTCTATTGCCTCGTTTATGTTGCCATTTTTTGTTTCCTTACTGTAAGGAAGCCTGTTTTTCCCATCTAATATTATATTATGAGCATCCTTCCATTTCAATAAATGCTCAGCTGGGCTTCATTTCTAGGATTGTATAGTATCTATGGAGATACCATAGTTACCTATATGATGATCATAAATCCAAGGCTCAATGTTTGGTTTTAGCTATGATTTTGTTTGTTTGGTTTTATTGGTCACACCTCGCTGTGCTCAGGGCTTACTCTTGAATCTTTAGTCAGAAATCACTCCTAGTGGGCTTTGGGGGCCATTTGGGGTTCTAGGAAATTGAATCTTGGCCAGTAGCATGCAAGGCAAGTGCCCTACCTAGTGTATTATTGCTCAGACGTGAGTTTTATTTATGATATTATGACAAAACATTTTCCGTTTAAAGAGTCATAATTCTATAGAACTTGTCATGGAAAAATAACAAAAGTTTACTCTTGTTCTTTTTACATCAGAAGCAAAGTTAAACACTTTGATTTCCTTTTTTTTTTTTTTTTTTTTTTTTTTTTGGTTTTTGGGTCACACCTGGCAGTGCTCAGGGGTTATTCCTGGCTCCAGGCTCAGAAATTGCTCCTGGCAGGCACAGGGGACCATATGGGGCGCTGGGATTTGAACCGATGACCTCCTGCATGAAAGGCAAACGCCTTACCTCCATGCTATCTCTCCGGCCCCTTTGATTTCCTTTTTAATAAATTATTTTGCTATTAATCTCTGTGTCCTTAACTGTCTAGAATTGATATGTTTTCATCTTAGGTATATAATTTTTTATATGAAAACTGAGAATTTCTCTCCTTTCTCATAGTATTATGACATATACACATCCTTGGACTCTATCTTCCTAATAAAATGATATAGTAGCTTTAAATCAAAAGGCAGAGTTGGGGGGCTGGGGCAGTAGCACAGTGGTAAGGCATTTTCCTTGCACATGGCTGACATAGGATGGACCTGGGTTTGATTCCGGCATCTCATATGGTCCCCCAAGTTTGTCAGCTGCGATATCTGAGCTCAGAGCCAGGAGTAACCCTTAGTGCTGCAGGGTGTGGCACACACACACACACACACACACACACACACAAAAGACAGAGTTGGCTTATCGTGTCTATATAGTCAACACAGTAACACATTTGACAGCAGCATAGCATCCAAAACAGTATTGATCTTTATTCCACAGTTTTCTCTGGTGTCATCTTGTGCAGCAGAATGGAATTTCCAGAAAGCAAGCTCTGAAAAGGAGTTTAGGGTATGGGATGTTTTACAGAAAGTGTCCATTAATATCTATGTCTGTAGCTAGAGTGCTGGAACTAAGGAAAGGAGGGAGTCAGTCATCCTGCAGCTAGAACATAGCCTGCCTGGCCCCATAGTTCAGGCCAGAAGGAACCTTTAGAGTGTTCCCTCACAACTTTTGGGGTTTCTTGTATTCATTATTTATTGAACCCTAAACATATAACTGGATGCCAAAAGCTCCCCTTAGTAGTTTGTCAGACATTATCTTCCCTCTAGGCTGGACTGGGCCCCACCTTGATGAAAGGCTCTCCTTTCATGGTCATCCTGGCTTTTATGGCATTGGACAGAGGCAGCTGAAATCAGAGATGTTTACGGAGGTCTTGGGGTTTTCTCCAGCTGTGCAAAAGTAGTGACTTCCCTAGCAGGTTGGGGCTGGTTATTGCTATGAAAAAAATTTGGGGGGGGGGGTTTGGGCCATATCCTGCAGCACTCAGGAGTTACTCCTGGCTCTGTGCTCAGAAATTGCTCCTGGCAGGCATGAGGGACCATACGGGATCCCGGGATTTGAACCAATGTCCATCCTGAGTCGGCCGCTTGCAAGGCAAATGCCCTACCACTGTGCTATCTCTCCAGCCCCTGATATGAATTGTTTTGAGGGCCCAATCTAAAATGTACCAGTCTGATTCTTTCAAACACTGGGTAAACTTTCTGTTCTTTATAGCTTATATTTTTCTGCTTAAACATCTAAAATGCAAGTTATCTTCTCACTAACAGAATTAGGAAAACACCCTTTGGGATCTGGACAGTGTTAATTTATTTTGCTAGACTTCTCACACCATAGTCAGATTAATAGCCAGGCTTCTCCCAACAAGTACAAGCAAGTACCTGTGCTTTGGCACTATCCATAGGAGACCAAATGGAGGATCTCTGGAACTAGGTGGTGGCTAGGCATAGCTTCTATGAGAGTCTACCCCAACAGTATGGGAGGAGGTTGAGGTGGAAGCTCTTATATTAGCTACCCAATCTGCACCTGATCCCCTTACCAGCACTTCATAAACATGCTTTCTCCCCCACCATATGTGTGTGTGTGTGTGTGTGTGTGTGTGTGTGTGTGTGTGTGGTATTGGGGATGGATGCAGGGTTTTATACCTACAAGACAAAGTACTCTACCACTGAGCTACATCCCAGATCCTCAGAAAGTGTCTCATCCAAATAAGATGTGATTATTTTCCATTTATATGTGGGAAAGTAGATTCAGAGTCATTGTGTGACATGACCCCAAGGTAATAAATTACAGATTAGAGTTAACATTTAGGCCAGTCTGCTTGCTCAGCCTATATTCATTTACATTTAAAAAAAATATCTTCTCAGAGCTAGAGGATAGCATAGCATAGCATAGCATAGCATAGCATAGCATAGCATAAACACTTGCCTCTTATACAACCAGTTCTAGTTTGACCCCTGGAAATGCTTATGGTCCCCTGAGCATCACTAGGAGTACTAAGTCAGAGTGATCCCTGAGCTTAGAGCCAGGAGTAAGCGCTGGCACAGCTGTATGCCTATTTCCCCAAAATCTTTTCTTAATTATAAAAGTGAAATATGTTAATTATAGAAGCTTTGTCATTACTTCTTTAGTATCATGCTAACTAGTTGGAAGAATGGGCTGTTCCTACAGTATATTTAGCTCACTGTAAAGCCCTAGTTATATTGCATGTGTCTCCCAGTTTTTATATAATATGTGTGAACTGTATTTCCTTTCCTTTGATTTTTCTCTCTTTTAAAAATGTTAGGGTTTTTTTGCATCACATCTGGCAGTCCTCAGGGCTTATCTCTGGCTCAACTCTCAGGAATTACTCCTGTCAGTGCTAGGAGAACCATATAGTGTGCCACAGATTGAATACAGATTGACTGAGTGCAAGGCAAGTATCCTAACCACTGTACTAACTCTCCAACCCCAATCTTTTTTTCTCTTTATGTTAAAAAATTTCCCTTGAGGGGCCGGGCGGTGGCGCTCGAGGTAAGGTGCCTGCCTTACCTGCGCTAGCCTAGGAGACGGACCGCGGTTCGATCCCCCGGCATCCCATATGGTCCCCCAAGCCAGGAGCGACTTCTGAGCGCATAGCCAGGAGTAACCCCTGAGCGTCACCGGGTGTGGCCCAAAAACCAAAAAAAAAAAAAAAAAAAAAAATTCCCTTGAAAACTGGTATGAATGATATTTCAGAAATAAAAAATAATTGACAGGGCCCGGAGAGATAGCACAGTGGCGTTTGCCTTGCAAGCAGCCGATCAGGACCAAAGGTGGTTGGTTCGAATCCCAGTGTCCCATATGGTCCCCCGTGCCTGCCAGGAGCTATTTCTGAGCAGACAGCCAGGAGTAACCCCTGAGCACCACCGGGTGTGACCCAAAAACCAAAAACCAAAAAAAAAAAAAAAATTGACAAGGGCCGGAGAGATAGCATGGAGGTAAGGCATTTGCCTTTCATGCAGGAGGTCATCGGTTTGAATCCCGGCGTCCCATATGGTCCCCCGTGCCTGCCAGGAGCAATTTCTGAGCGTGGAGCCAGGAATAACCCCTGAGCACTGCCGGGTGTGACCCAAAAACCACACACACACACACAAAAAAAAATTGACAAACTGTCTAGTGCTGTCTACTAGTAAATAAGAGGGCATTGCTAGTTACTTGCAATAAAATTGCAAAATGGGTCAATAGATAATTTCAAGGAATCACAAGTTACATCTTAACAGTTATCTTATTAATAGGTTAATTTAAAAAGATTAAGGCATCTCTAATCTCAGTAACTTTCATTACGATTTTAATTACAAAGTATATATTTTGATTACCCACTCTTTTCCCATAGGCTTTAGGCAATAGTTACTGTTGTTGCCACAGGAATTTAAAATATATTATCTGGCTGGTGAGATTGTTGTCTGGATTAGCCTCTGTGGAAAATAGTATGAAGATGTCTCAAAAGATTAAAAATTAAAATCCATATTGACTCAGAGATTTCTCTCCTATTTCCATTTCCAGGAACACAAAAAATGTTAGCTAAAAAAAGATGAAGGCACACCTATGTTCACTCTTGTGTTATTTACAATAGCCAGAATGAGGAGACAACTCAACTGCCCAATGCCAAATGAGTGGGTTAAGAAGTAACAATACAGGGCTGGAGCAATAGCACAGTGGTAGGGCATTTGCCTTGCATATGGCTGACTCATTTCAGACCTGGGTTTGATCCCCAGTGTCCCATATAGTCCCCCAAGCCAGGAGCAATTTCTGAGCACATAGCCAGGAGTAGCCCCTGAGCATCACTGGGTGTGGCCCAAAAACAAAAAACAATAAAAAGGAAGTAACAATATAGGAGCTGGAGTGATAGTAGAAGGGGCAGGTCACTGACCTTGTATGTAATCAACCCAATTCAGTCCCCGAATGCCTTAAAGTCCCCAGAGCTTCTTTAAGAGTAATTCCTGAGTGCAGAGCCAGGAGCAACCCCTGAAAATCACTAGATGTGGGCCAAAAACAAATGAGCAAAAAATGTTACAGTATATATAAATATATATATATACATGTATATATACAACAAAATACTATTTAGTTATAAGAAAATGAAATCTTGCCATTTGCTATAACTTGATTGAGCTAGAGGGGGCTATTTTAAGCAAAATAAGAGGGAGAAGGACAAATACTGAGTAATTTCACTCAAATGTGATATATAAAATAAAAAGCAAGAAAATAAACAGTGTCTAAGGATAACAAACACATTGATTATAGACTTGAGGGTAAATTGGTGAGGAAGAAAGAACTGGAGCAGATGGGACAAGGATAGTGGAGAAATGGTGGAGGTTGTGATGGGCAATATGGTAACTTGGTACACCAAAAGCCTAAATAGTAACACCATCAAACTAGATTACCTCAATACAAAAATAATAATAAACTGTTACCTAAGGTCAGAGAGTTGTATAGATGATAGGATGCTTACCTTGCATGGGGCTGACCCAGGATCAATCCTGACATCCCATAACACTGAACACCATCAGGAGTGTTATTTGAACACTGAGCCAGGAATAAGCAATAAAAATAGTCAAGAATGGCCTCCCCCAAATGTTACCTGTGCCTATTTAATCTAAATTGGTCTAGGATGATAATTCACCATAATCAGGCATCAGCAATTCTGAGGCAAGCAGTGGAAAGTCAATTATGTAATTTAGGTTTCCTCTGCTCTCTGGAAGTAGTGAATTCCTGTTAGGTGTGATTTGGTTCTTGATTTCATAAAATTTATTCTATACAAATTAATGGTAATGGTATCCCGAAACCCTAAAAACCTTATAAACCATCCCAAATAAAAATTCTGCATTAGGTTAGCAAGAGATACTGTACTCTAAAACTTCACTATGAACAAATGTTGAAAATTTTCATGATTTATTGCTTTTTGTTTTTGGAGTGATATCCATTAGCATTGGGCCCTGTTTCCTGTGGTGCTTGGGAAATCACACAGTGCCAGGAATTGAACCAGGGTTAGGCGCATGCAAAATAAACTCCTTTAATCCTATACTCTATCTCTTTTTTTTTTTTTTTTTTTTTTTTTTTTTGTGGTTTTTGGGTCACACCCGGCAGTGCTCAGGGGTTATTTCTGGCTCCAGGCTCAGAAATTGCTCCTGGCAGGCACAGGGGACCATATGGGGCGCCGGGATTCGAATCAATGACCTCCTGCATGAAAGGCAAACGCCTTACCTCCATGCTATCTCTCCGATCCCCTAATCCTATACTCTATCTCTTAGACTCTGCTGCCCCCAGGTCCCATGATTTAAAAATATGTTTGGAATCTAGGCTTTATTCAATTTAAGTTATTTTGATAGTCGTGACAATAATCACATCTATGTGAGTCTTTATGACAATACTTGTATGATTCACAACTCAAAGATGGGGCCAGTGATGTGGCTCAGCAGAAAGCACTTGACTTGTATACATGAAGCCTGGAATTAACTTCCTGGCACACACACCCTCCTCCCCCACATCAAAGAAAATTTCCCTTCCCCCCTTTTTTTAAATTTTGGGTAATTTCTGGGCATGCTCAGGGATAACTCCTGGCTTTGCAGATCATATGGAGTATTGGGGATTGATCCTGGTTGGCCAGTTGCAATGCAAGCACTTTGCCTGCTGTACTACACTTGTACTCTCTCTTCATCCCTTTTATCCCATCCCTTTCATTTCTTGTCCTCTATCTGCCTTTTTTCAACCTTGATAATTATCAATTTAATTCTTTTTAGAGATTAAATTATTTTTTAATTTGTTTTTTCTTTTTTTTCTTTCTTTTTTTTTTTTTTTTTGTTTGGGTCATACCCAGCAGTGCTCAGGGGTTACTCCTGGCTCTAAGCTCAGAAATCCCTCCTGGCAGGCTCGGGGGACCATATGGGATGCCGGGATTCGAACCACCATCCTGCTGCCTTACCTCCTTGCTATCTCTGCAGCCCCTGTTTTACTCTTTTTTTTTTTTTTAAGAAAATGTATTACATAGTTGACACAGTTAAACATAATACATTTTTTTTTGTTTCCAGATAAGTGAGAGCAAAGTTATTATTTAAAAAATAAAAAACAGGGGCCGGTGTGGTGGCGCTAGAGGTAAGGTCTCTGCCTTGCCAGTGCTAGCCTAGGGCGGACTGCGGTTTGATCCCCCAGCGTCCTATATGGTCCCCCAAGCCAGGAGCGACTTCTGGGCGCATAGCCAGGACTAACCCCTGAGCATCACCAGGTGTGGCCCAAAAACAAAACAAACAAACAAACAAATAAATAAAAACAATAAAAAAGAAATAGAAAAAAGAGAAAAAAGAAAGAAGGAAGTGAATAAAATTTAAAAAAAAAAGAAAAAATATAGTAGCAAGCATATTTGTGAAAATTATTTATCTCCAATGAAGTTATTACTACAATGGCAGAAGGCTTAGTAAGCTCTGGTTAGTTGTCCATTCTGTTAAATTGGTATGTTCCTAGATGGGTGACAACATCAAACAAATAAAGTTGTCCAGAAATTCAAAGCATTATTACTGATATTGAAAAATGTAGAACTGTGTACTCAACTGCCAGGCCTCCTGGAAGAAGAAGGTAATGGGGTGGGGGGATCCACACTTGCTCCAAAGAACCATGATGATATTAGCCCAAATACTGGCGTACCTAAAGTTTGGTCAGATTGGAGTCCCCAAGGGGAAGTGTAGATGGGTGCTGAGACAGGACCATCTATAAAGCAGTAGGAAAACAGTTATTCTGGGTGATGGATGCAGCAGATGTAGCTTGGCAGGGCAGGGTGCCATCTCCTCCCAAGATTGCCAGCTTTCTGCTGCATGGCCAATGTACCCATGATTTTTCATGGCTTGGTTTACATCTCATTTGAGAAAAGAGTGAGCTGATAAAGTTGACCTGGTATGAACATTGGGACTGAATTTGTGTGTTTCTTAGGGATTTTATTTTTTCTTATTTCTGGGTCACACCCGTCAGCACTTAGGGGTTACTCCTGGCTCTGCACTCAGAAATCACTCTTGGCAGGCATGGGGGACCATATAGGATGGTGGGATTCCAACCACCATCCATCCTGGATCGACTGTATGTAAGGCAAATGCCCTACTTCTGTACTATCTCTTCGGCCCCCTCCTAGGGATTTTTAAAAAGAATTATTATTTTTTTTGGCCACATCCATTGATACTCAGGGGTTACTCCTGGCTATGCACTCAGAAATCGCTCCTGGCTTGGGGGACCATATGGGACACCAGGGGATCAAACCACAGTCCATACTAGGTTAGCGTGTGCAAAGCAAACACCCTACTGCTTGTGCCACTGCTCCGGCCCCTTAAAAGAATTATTTTTAACTGAACCACTATGAGATACACATTTACAAAACCAATGTCTCCAATTTCTCTCCTGCTCCCCTACCATATGCTCAATCTTTTAAGCTATCTCTTCAGTCCCACAAAGTTCTTTCTACTTTTTGTATGTTTCAAGCCAAATTTTTACAGCATCTGTATTTGAGATGATATAGACTTTCCTACTAACAAATGAAAATTATTTTCCCTTTTTCCTTTAGAATTTTGAGGTTTTAAAATGTTGTTTTTTAAACTATTTAAGTTAGTAAGACATGAAGAATGGAATCAATTTTATTTTTATTCAGGTGGCTACCTACTTCTATATCATTTATGTAGTATTTTCTCTAATTACTTCAGATATCAGCCTAGTTATATAGTAAAAAAAATTGTTTTTGTTTTTTGGGTCACACTCAGTGACTCTCAGGAATTGCTCCTGGCTTGGGGACACCGGAAATAGAACTCAGGTCTGTCCTGGGTCAGCTGCATGCAAGACAAATGCTCTACTACTGCGCTATTGCACTGCCCCCTATATAGTACAATTTTGAAACTACCTATGAATATTTTATTCTAACCCATGAGATTTATATATCAATATACTTGCCGAAATATTATTTTGATTATTGAGGCATCAAAATATTTTTCAATAAATAACATCTAATCTACTTTCTCCCCCAAATAGTTCTTTTTTCACATTATTTTTGGGGGGGGGGGGTAACACCTGGCGGTGCTCAAGGTTTATTCCTGACTCTGTGCTCAGAAATCACTCCTGGCAGGCTCCGGGGACTGTATGGGATGCCAGGAATCAAACCGGGATCCATCCCTGCATTGGCCACATGCAAGGCAAACTCCCAACTGCTGTGCTATTGCTCTGGCTCCTTTTTTTTTTTTTTTTTTTTTTTTTACACTTTTTATAATTCTTCTTGATCTTTATTTTCTACATAAGTTTTTTAAATTTTCCATGCAAGAATCCCTTTATATCATTTTAAAAAATGTCTGTGGGCTAGAGAGACATTACAGTGGGTAATTCATTTTACACTTGGCTGACCCAGATTTGTTCTCTGGCATCCTATCTGGTCTCATGAGCACTGCCAGGAGTAGACCTTGAACACCACTGGAAGTGACCTCAAGACCAAAAATAAGTATGTTGCTTAATGTTAAAAGTTTAGCTATGGAGAACTGAAATAATAAAAATTTTTATATTATGAATTATTATTAATATTCCAGAATATCTAATATTTCTACCTGTTCCAGTTTTCTTTTGAGAAGTACTTAATTGTTTTCTGTAATAGTCCTTAAATGTTTTTTCCTGCATTTATGACCAGTTATTAAATTTAGTTTTTGCTGTTATTATAAGTGTTATATTCTTTTACATTATATTATATTATATTGAAAATTGTTGTTTTGTTTTTGTTTTTGTTTTTGGGCCCCAAAATTGGTAATGAGAGAGCCCAGCCTGTCTCATCTTTCAGGCTAAGGACCTGAGATACTCTTCAAGAAAAGCCCTATCAGATTGACATGTATAGTGACCATAGATAATGGAGGAACAGAATAGATTGCTTCAGGTCAATCCTAGAGCCTGAAGTTGAGGTGAGGCTGGCTCCCCTCCAGAAAACCCCAGAGCTTTCAGGGGACTGTCTTAGGGAAATGTCTTTTATGGGGGGACAATGCACACCTGGCAATGCTACACGCAGGACTCACTCCTGGGAACCATATGGAACACGACATGGAATCCAGGTCAGCCACGTGCAAGGCAAGGGCCTTATTGTTATACTATTGCTCAGGCCCAGGTTATGTCTTCTTGGAATGGATTTTTCTCATGAGTTTGGGAACTAACATGAAGCTGACAGTGGCCCTCTTGGACTTAGAGTTGAAAGCTAGATGACAACATGCCTGTGGTCAGCACCTGCCTAAGCAGGTACTTAAACTGGAGTACATCTACAAGGGGACATGGGTGCAGATAGTAGATCTTGCTGGCAGCCACCAGGGTGCCCCTATGAGGCTGCCCCAACTGCTGTACCTCCATCACCATATACAGCAGCCATGCTCCCAACCTGGCATTTCAGGCTCCATAGAGGAAACTACAGATGAGGAGAAAGTGGAGGAGGCAGGCAGGTGAGGGCTGGTGTCCAGTTTTGAGCATCTTAAAGCTGAAGGACCTGTGGAAGATGGAGGTGAAAGTCTCCATGAGACCATTACACACACAGCACTGAAATTGAAAGCCCCAAGCTGGAGATTTCTGTTACAAAACCTTCAGGTGGAGGGTGTGGGAAACGTTTCCCAAATAAACAACTGGGAAGCATTTCCAGGGAGTCAGAGGAAATCAGGAATTTGGCTTTTGCAAAAGGGGAGATTTGCAAAAGGAGTCCCCCCCCCCCCCCAAACCACCGAGGAGTGATAGAAGACTTCTAGTGAATGCAATATTTAAGCAAGTTCTCTGTGGAGCAGGTGTCCTTCAACCCCACAGTCTTTGCAAGAAGCCTGGTACTGGCTGGGCTATTCCTCCTCTAGCCTCTAAGGGTTCAAGGCCACTCAGTTTGAGATCAGGAGAGGGAAACTAGGCCTCTGTCCAGAGACAATGGCTGTGATCTTCTGGAGAAGTTGGTGGGGACATTTGAGGGCAGCCAGCAGCCAGGTCAGGATCCACCAAGTCCTTCTCAACACTAAAACACTGAAACTATAACACTTGAACACAAATTTCCCCTGGGTATATTCTCCTATGGAAATTCCCTGTTGTAAACCATATTGACTTTCATCTTCTGAAGTTTCAGAGGTTACTCAGGAGCCTGGGAGCCAAGGAACCGAAAGCACATTTGTGAGGAAGTCTGGATGAACAAAATAGGAGTTAGAACATTTTTTTTAGATCAGTGCTAGAGAGTTTTTCAAGAAATGTGACCAACACACACACACACACACACACACACACACACACACACACACACACACACACACACACACAGCCTTGTCCTTGTGAATTTGTATTCTTCCTGCTACATAAACTCTGGGGACCGGTGAGGGGAGAGAGAGCGACGTGCATGTTTATTTCTTTACCAGGCTCAAGTGGGCTGCAGGAGGCTCCTGTAGCATTTAATGGGCAGCTTTATGTATTTATATGCTTTGACTGGAGCGAAAAAAGGTCTGCGCCACACAATGGGCAGTTTCTAGTCTGACTTTAAAAGAAAATAACTTTGATCATTTCAAAAGCAATGAAGCCTGATACAGGGAAGAGAAAAGAAGGCGGTAATTTATGGCTCCCATTAAGGACACAAAGACAAAGGCTGAGGCAACAATTCACTAAGTGAAGATTTACTAATGTGTAAAAAAACCATCCATATGACTAAAATAGCTGAGAATCTCTCTGTACCAGACAAAAAGTGGTGAGAAGAAAATGACAAAGACAGAAAAGGGGATGTAAAGGACCTGCCTTCACTGGAGATTAAAAGGTTAAAAAAATGCAAACAAACAGACAAATTTCCTAACAAAATAAACCAGAAAATAAGTTATTTTCTCAAATTTTTTATGAAGCAACAGCACTAGCAGAGACCCAGAGAGGGGTCTCAGAATGGGCCACGGGGCTTGAGCTAGCTAGGGTATGTCCATCTTGGGGATGGACCCCTGAGAACACGCAGGAGTAAGGCGAGGACTTAGAGTCACATTCATTTTTTTTCTGACTTAATGAACACACACACACACACACGTATATGAGTGTGAATATATTAGTCACTTGGGGGGGGGAATGTCTTGCTCAGAGCTCTTAAAACTTTTGAATGTGAGGCTGGAGAGATAGCATGAAGGTAAGGCATTTTCCTTGCATGTAGAAGAATGGTGGTTCGAATCCCAGCATCCCATATGGTCCCCCGAGCCTGCCAGGAGCGATTTCTGAGTGTAGAACCAGGAGTATCATCCGGTTGTGACCCAAACAACAACAACAACAAAACAAACAAAAAAACTCTCGAGTGTGGTGTTTTGCTGGTGTTTAGCAACACGAGCAAGTGTTGTTACACTTGCCACTGGAGTGACACTGAATTTAGTGGGTGCCTTCACCTGGTGGGGAGTGGGGTGTGATACACCTGGGTCCGGGGTAGAGATAGCAGGGGTAGAGATAGCAGCAAGTGTTCTCTGCAAGTAGGCCTGGCGACAGGTGTCATTTCTTCCACAGCTCGCCTAGAGATTCCATTGTTCCCCAGGAAAGTGGGGGCTGTTTCCTATGCGGGCAGCTCACCCTTAATCTCTAGCTCCACCTTCTCATTGGGGGCGCCCCAAAGACACATTTCAATCTGCTGTGCTTCTGAGTCCAGCAGCGTGGCTGAGACAGAATAACCCTCGTAGGACAGAGGGCAAGCACCTTCAGAGTGGGGTGGAGGAGAGGGTCAGAAAGGGTGGAGAAAAAGCAGCATGGAGAAAAGCAGTGCGTGCTGCGGTGAGAAATAGAAGAGAAACTGGGGTCAGTCCTCCCTGAATTCTGCAGAGGGTCTAAAATGACAGAGACATAATCCAGGGCATAAGGAGCCCCCACCACATCTTTTCCATCCTCGCACAACATCCCACAAGCCACGCCACGAGTGATCCCTGAGCGCAAAGCCAGGAGTAGACCCTGATTGAGTGAGCACTGCCCGGTGGGGCCCAAAACCTTGGACCCAATCCCTGCACCCTGCCAGGACCCATGAGTGGCTTTTGGCTTCATTCAGAACCTTCAGGTCCAAAGGACTTTGATGCTTCCAAGAGGAACCGGGCGAGGCTCGGGGAGTGGTGAAGGTGCGCGAGCGGGCCCGGGACTCCCCACCCTGGCCCGGCCCCCCGAACCCCCCACGGCCGCGCCCCCTCCACCAGCCAGCCGGGCGGGGGCGGCGAGGGGGCCGGGAGGGGCCTTGCTCTGGCCCCGCGCCGCCCTCCGGCCCGGAGGAGCGTGTGAAAATGAGGCCGGGGCTCGGGGGCCGGGCGGGGCCGGGCCGGGGTGCGCGAGCTGCCGGGCAGGGCCCCCGCACACACCTCCCCGCGCCGCCGCGCGCTCGTCCGCGCTGCATCGCCCCAGCCCGCAGCCGCCGCGCCGTCCATGGGGATCGCCGGCCGCCGCGGCTCCGGCCCGGCCCGGCCGCGCCTGCCCCTGCCGCTGCCCCCGCTGCTGCTGCTGCTGCTGCTGCTGCTGCTCGCGGCCGCCCTGCCGCCCGTGCGGGGCCCGGCCCCGCGGCCGCCCGAGGGTGAGTCTCAGCCCTCCGGGGCGCACCTGGCAGGGCTAGCCCCCGGGATGGATGCCGCGGGGATCCTGCTCCCCCGGGGCGCGCCCGCTGGCCAGGCCACGGCGCCCCGAGCGCCTGGGCTAGACTCTGGCCCCGAGGCCTGGAGGCCCGACCTCGGACCCCCCGCGGGATGACAGTTCCCGCCCGCCGGGCCCCGTGGGTCTCTGCAGTCTGGGTGGGAAACTGAGGCTCCGGCCTGTGATCCCGAGAGGTCGTGGCAACTTCGACCGAGCTTTCTTTGGGGGCTAGAGAGTTGTCCTTGCGAGCATCGGGGGCTGCCTGCCCAGGGGTTGGGGATGAAACGAAGTTCTCTGCGCGCGACGCTGCCTGCGCTTTGAGCATCTGGGAAGCCACTTCAACTGCACCCCGCCTGGGAGAAGTGCTTGACTCTGTGCGAGATTGCAATACTTTGCAAATTCTTCTGTTTTAAATTGACATTCTGGAAATTCTTGGACCCCCAGGTCCAGAAGGTGAAGAGCTGTCAAGGTTTTGGGGGGCGTGAGGGAAGTCTGACTTTGCACAGATTGGGAGCCCAGGATAATGGGCTCAGAGAACCCTCTGACAGCTAACCGACACAGCTCAGTTTTCAGGGCTTTTTAAAATGTTTTTTCTTTTACTCAACCTGGGTCTACAGGCATTTATTACTTTTTCTTGTGCCAGACTCTGCCCTTGGCATTAGAAACACAGATGCCGTCTGTAATCAAGACACCCTGGGAGACTGGCAGGGAAACAGCACAACCGCCTGTGTATGTGGTGTGCTGGGAGAGGAAATAAACATGGGAACATGTTGGGTGGTGGTGGTGGTGGTGGCACTTTACCTGGAAGGGGATCATGGTGGCCTTCCTGGAGGAGTTTTGCTTTCTCAGTCTGGAAAGCAAGGAGTGAGAATTGGGGTGGAGGTACGTTAATATCCCCCCAGAGAAACAGGCTGTGCCTGCAAATAAAATACCCCTCCAGGGACTCCTCAGGAGTTGAGCATCTGAAGAGTGAAATGGGGTGCAGTAATGGGAGGGGATTTTAGGCAGAGGGAAGGTTGAAGAAGCAGAACTCACTCCACACAGGGAACAGCTGGATTGTTTTTTGTGGGTTTCTTTTTTGCTTTTGTTTTTCCAGATGTGGATGAATGTGCCCAAGGGCTAGATGACTGTCACGCCAATGCCTTGTGCCAGAACACGCTTACCTCCTACAAGTGCTCCTGCAAGCCTGGCTACCATGGAGAGGGCAGGCAGTGTGAGGGTAAGTGATGGGGAACTGGTGGATGGGCCAGCAGGGAATGCCTCTCTCTCTCTCTCTCTCTCTCTCTCTCTCTCTCTCTCTCTCTCTCTCTCTCTCTCTCTCTCTCTCTCTCTCTCTCTCTCTCTCTCTTCTCTCTCTTCTCTCTCTTCTCTCTGAAAAGCACGTTGATTGAAGGGTCATATGATTTTGTCTGCTCTGAAGTGTCCTTTTGTGTAGCTTCTGAAAGAGAGGACAGGGGGCTTTAGTGTCCAACTCTGCTTTCCTGCAGGAAGTCAGCAGTGCTCAGCAGGAGAGTGGTGCCTACCAGAGTTGGGCTGAGCCCGCAGCTCCCTGAGCTTGCACCACAGTATGGAGTGTTCTCTGGGTGCTGGAGTCCTGCCCTCCTCTGCTGCCTGTGTGTGTGGGGTGTGGCCCCATCCCATCCATGGCTTTCTGCTATTGGATAGATGGATGTTGTGTGACAACTTCTAGATCAGTGTTTCCCAGAAAGAGTGATACTTCCTTTCTGGGCACCCTGAACAATCCAGAGAAGTGTGGTCCTTCCTTCCTTCCTTCCTTCCTTCCTTCCTTCCTTCCTTCCTTCCTTCCTTCCTTCCTTCCTTCCTTCCTTCCTTCCTTCCTTCCTTCCTTCCTTCCTTCCTTCCTTCTTTCTTTCTTTCTTTCTTTCTTTCTTTCTTTCTTTCTTTCTTTCTTCTTTTCCTTCTTTCTCATCTTTGGGCTACATCCAATGATGTTCAATGTTTATTCCTTGCTTAACACTCAGGAATTACTCCAGGTGGTACTCAGGGGACTCTATGGGATGCTGGAGCTATCACTCTAGTCCAGGAAGGGAGTGGGCTACTTTCTGATTGTTTAAAGAAGAGGATGCTGAGTTTGTTTGTTTGTTTGTTTGTTTTTTACTTTTTCTTTTTGCTGAAAAGAGGGCCATATGCCAAATTTGGTAAATTCTACTCATTTATTTTTATTTCTTTATATTTTCTGATTTTGGGCCACATCTGGTGGTACTCATAGTTTACTCCTAGCTCTGTGTTCACTTCTGATGTTTCTCAAAATGAGTGATTAGGTGATACCATGATTAAACTTGGTTGGTGGCATGAAAGGCAAGTACCATCTTTGTTGTACTATCTCTCTTACCCCAGGAGCCTCTATTTTAGAGTTCCATTAATATCTAGTCTCATTTGAAGTTGCAGTTTCACCCTAGAAAAATAGGTGCAGAGGAATATTTTTAGCCCTTTGAGCTCTAGATCTGAGAGCAGAAGTGTGATTGCTGCTGTGTGTGCTCTGGGGATCAGCTCACTATCAGGCATTTACCTCTGAACTTGAGAACTTGACTAGAGATCATATCTTCCCAGAGGATGCCCCTGGGGTTGGGGATCAGAGTATGATTGGAGGGAGTTTCCCACCAATCTCATTCTTCCCAGATGGGGGCACTGAGACCCGGAGGAACTGGAAGAGGGGCTTGGAGGTCATGTTTGTACAATTGGCTTGCCAGGTGAATAAAACCAGCTCTGTCACCTAGCTCATATGCCCTTTATCTCTGTTTGAGTGGATGTGAAATCTTTTTTTTTTTGTTTGTTTGTTTGTTTTTGGGCCACACCATGGTGCTCAGGGGTTACTCCTGGCTGTCTGCTCAGAAATAGCTCCTGGCAGGAGGCACGGGGACCATATGGGACACCGGGATTCAAACCAACCACCTTTGGTCCTGGATCGGCTGCTTGCAAGGCAAATGCCACTGTGCTATCTCTCCGAGCCCAGATGTGAAATCTTTACATTTATTGTCTCCATTGTGCCAAGGAGCAAAACTTCTGCCAGACCTGTCATGAGTATAAGCCTTGATGTTTCTTCAAGTTCATATTTTCATAGACAGACAACCTTTTCTCTTTTTCTCCCATCATAGAAGGCTAAGAGATTAGCTCTCCTGAAGCATCTCTTCCAATTCTTCCATTCCACATATCCAGTACACTGTATCAAACATGGTAGTCATAGTATTGAGAGTCACACATGCTGGTATGGTATTTGGGGAGAAAAATATTTACTTTTTCACTGGATCCTCCTATTGTAGCATGCTCTTTGGGAGTAGAAATCATTTGGGGCTTCTTTTACATAAAGTTCATATTTAGTAAATAATGATGTATAACAACTGGCAAGATAGTCTTATTCTTATCTTTGTTGTTGGGTTTGACATGTTACAAATGAGACTGAATTATTAATAATTTATAGTTAAAATGGCCCCTATTTATTTGAAAATAATTGAAAATTATTGTTGTTTTTATATATTTATATTGGCTACATATGATTATATAAGAAAGTAAAACATTGCAAAAATTTACTCTATAGAAAGTATCCTACTTTTCCTTCGATCTGGTTAATCCAGATCTTAATAGGAAGCATGAATTCTTTTTTTGTTTTGTTTTGTTTTGTTTTTGGGTCACACCCAGCTGTGCTCAGGGGTGACTCCTGGCTATCTGCTCAGAAATAGCTCTTGGCAGGCACAGGGGACCATATGGGACACCGGGATTCGAACCACCTTCCTTCAGCATGAAAGACAAATGCCTTACCTCCATGCTAGCTCTCCAGCCCCAGGAAGCATGAATTCTTTATACTGTTATTTGAAACTAAAACTCTAGAACCATTTGATTTTCTGTTGTGGTAGATATAAGCCTAGCAAGTAAGGGTGTTTCTGTTTAGTTTTGATTTTTTTTTTTTTTTTTTTTGCAATTGGAGCACAGAAGTGGAAGCTTTTGGGGCCTGCGAGGTGGCGCTAAAGGTAAGGTGTCTGCCTTGCAAGCTCTAGCCAAGGAAGGACAGCAGTTTGATCCCCCGGCGTCCCATATGGTCCCCCCAAGCCAGGGGCAATTTCTGAGTGCTTAGCCAGGAGTAAACCCTAAGCATCAAACGGGTGTGGTCAGAAAAAACAAACAAACAAACAAACAAACAAAAGAAGTGGAAGCTTTCTTACAAGAAGGATAATGGGAGAAAATGAAGATTGTGAGGATTCAAAAATAGCCATTCAAAGATATAACTCCTTAGTATGTGCTTCTTGGCATATTAGCTTTTCTTTTTGGGTTCAAACCATGACACCATTTGTGTTATTATTTCTGTCAGAGTCAATTCTACTGTTTATATTAAGGATGGGAACTGGGTTGGTCCAGCAACTCGAGGATGAATCTAAACTAGCCTTTGTAGTAGAAGTTTTTGATGAATAGGACTCAGATATTCGTTTGCCTTGTGTTTTCTCTTGATAAGAATTGATATGGTAGCAACTGACACAATCAAAGAAGGTCCTGTGTCTCCTTAAGATAAGACAATGAGGTAAGACTAAGCAGAAATGCCTGGTGTCCTTGGTACAGCATCTGGGCGGGGGCAGGGAGCAAACCATGTCAGCCTGCCCTGGGTGGTGGTTACTGTTGATGCTGACCTGGATCAACTGAAGACGTTGCATGCTGATTTTTTCACAACAAAGTCACCCATTTTCTCCCTTCACAATAAAGATATATCTTACAAGCAGATACTTAGAAACTATACTTTTTCCTCCCTCAAATTTCTGCCCACTGATTTTTTGCATCTAATTGTGGATTTTTCCTGCAGCAATGTTTACACAATGACTGCCTAGTAATGTTGTTTGTTCCTCATACACTGATTAATTGGAATTGTTCTGTAAGGATGGTGTGTCTCTTTGCCATCATTTATTTAGGCACTATTTATTAATTTATGCCATCTGAACGCATGGATATTAATTTGATTTACATTAATTTAATTATAGGCTTTTTTTCAGCTTTAAGCCTTTGGGAGCCTCTTCACATTGTTTTCTGCATCCTTTAGATGTGACTTTCACACTAAAACCTTTTTTAGAAATTCCTAATTTTCTGGAATAAGATACTTTGTATTTTCCCCTCTCTCAGTGGAATTCAACCACTCTTCTAAGGATCCCTGGTTTTTGCTTATTTGCTTTGTTTTGGGGCCACACACAACAATGTTCTATATTACTCCTGGCAGTGCTCAGGAACCATATGGCATGCCAGGGATCAAGCCTGAGTTAGTAAAGGCAAGCACCCTACTTTCTTTCTTCAATATTTTTATTTAAAGAAAATGTATCACATAGTTGACATAACTGATCATAATACATTTTTTCAAGATAAGGGAAAGCAAAGTTATTGAGAAAAATAGAAAGAACTAAAAATAAAATGGAAGAGAATAAAAAAGAAAGAAGAGAAAGCTCAGTAGCAAGTATATTTGTGGGAATTATTGTATCTCCAATAAAGGCATTAATACAATAGCAGAAGGTTTATTAAGCTCTCTTTTTTTTTAAAGATAAAAGATTAAAAATATAATAAAAAAAAGGTTTATGTATGGCAGTTGTTGTTTGCATAGGCACAGCAAGATTTGGGGACAATAGAAAGGAAAAGCCTTTGGCTTAAAAACAGGGAGAGACCTTACCCATGAAGTATTCTGGCATAAGATCAACTACAGGCTCCAGGCATGCTGTTGTCTAACCCCAAAGTCTTCTGTGGTCCCAGTAAAAGCTCTTCACAATCATGGTTGTTGCTGTCAGGTTTCTTCAGAAAGCCAGAAATCCTGGTTTCTGTGCAGATATCCTATGTTGAAGTCAGACTCAGAGCGTCTTCTGTTTTCATCTCACCATTAGGTGGCAATGCATAGAATCCTGCATGAAAGTAGGTTGTTGCTGCTACCAAGTCATTAGAGTGTCATCTGAACCCACTCTGGAGTAAGTCGATGCCAGGGCAACAGAAGGGTCTTTCTTGGTATAAGTCTGATTCCTGAGCACTCTATATTCTGAACTGTCTCTCTGGCTCAGGATTTCTGTTTTCTTTGATTAAAAAGTGATATGTAGAAACCAAGACACTCACACACAGTATTTTCCTTATATCCATTTGACATATATTAAAACTGTTTTGGGGCCAGTGAGGTGGCGTTAGAGGTAAGGTGTCTGCCTTGCAAGTGCTAGCCAAGGAAGGACCGCAGTTCTATCCCCTGGCGTCCCATATGGTCCCCCCAAACCGGGGCAATTTCTGAGCAATTAGCCAGGAGTAACCACTGAGCATCAAACGGGTGTGGCCTGAAAAAAAAAACCCAAAAATATATATTTAAACTGTTTTATTACATTGTAGTTTGAATGAATACCAAAGTAATACCACAAAATTAATTCTAAATTCCCTTCTTGCCTATTTGTAACTTCTTTTTAAAGAGTAAGAAATATAACTTTTATTGTTTATAATCTATTTATTTATTTTTTAAAACAAGTGTATACAGAAACTACTCACACAATTCATGCATGATCCTGTAAATAAAGCAGAATTACTAGTAAATGTACAAAATGGAATGTGGTTAATTTTGCTTTTAACCTCTGTTAACCTCTTTTAACCTCTGTCAAATAAAGGTGTTAGGTTTTGCTAAGTTATGTAGGCAGATAATTTTCTTCTCTACCCCTTTTGTGTGGTTATGCTATTTGTTTGTAATACAGTCATGTTCATTGGCTTCTCTTTGTAGTCTGTCTTGGATTTGATAATCTTCCCTTTCTATTGCTTCCTGGTTGATTGTGCTAAGTGAATGTGTAAATATGCAAGTATCCCTGTTGTTCTGAGATTCTAGGCCTAAAAGATGTGCACAGACAAATGCTGTTTCCTCCTGCCTCTGCTGTGCTCTCCCATTCCTCCTTTTTTCATCCACATGTTGAGTCTTCAACCTCTAGTTTCTGGTTTACTCTTCCTACCTTTCTTTTGTACAAAGAAACAAGTGTATGTGTATTTTTAAAACTGCTTCACTGAATTATGATTTATCTACTATAAAGTCCAGTAATTTTAACTACAAAAATAATTTTGGGGAAATTATCCAAGTTGTGAAAACATCACACATACTATTGGTTTCAAGCATTGTCCTCATCTCACTAAGATTCCTCAGGCCCTTCTAGAGTTGTAGAGTTCTTGTTCCCAGTTTCAGTTTGGCAAACCTACTTTCTATTTGCACAATTTGTCTTTCTGGATGTTTACTTTAAATGGGATCATAGGACATATGATCTTTCAAAAAGAATTATGTGAGTATGGGAGAGCAGGCCTACTCCTTGCATGCTTGGCAGCTACTGTAGGCCTGTAAACTGGGTACTCACAGTAGTGCGGTACTATCTGGTGTTTGGGGGGGCCACCAAGACTCAAGGTGCTGAGGGTGGGCAGGCAGTTTTGGGGAGTGAACTGAGCTCCTCCCTCATGGTAGGCACATGCCCTACCATGTATGTTATTTCCTCGTGTTTCTGGCTTACTTCATTCAATATGTTATTGATTCATCCACATTGTTGTCATCTCATTCCTTATTTTAATAGTGAAATGGTAGGTATTTTACTGTTATGACTATACCATATTTTGTTTACCCAAAATCAGTTGTCTTTTGGGTAATTTCTACTTTGGGGTATTAAAAATAAAAATCCTTTGAGCTTTTACCTGAAAGTCTTCCTGTGAATATAACTTTTTCTTTCTTTTGGATATGAGTCTAGTAGTGGCGTTTCTTGTTTATATTGTACATTTTTGTTTTATTTGGGCCACACCTGGCATTGATCAATGTCCTGGCTCTGTGCTAAGGGATGACTCCTGACAACTCTTGGGGGATCATATGTGGTGCTGAAATCTGTTCACCACATGCAAGTCAAGTGCCTCCTCTTTGTACTATTGCTCCAGCTATGTGTGATATTTATGTTTTTTTTTTTTTTTTTTGGTTTTTCGGGCCACACCCATTTGATGCTCAGGGGTTACACCTGGCTAAGTGCTCAGAAATTGCCCCTGGTTTGGGGGGACCATATGGGACGCCGGGGGATCAAACAGTGGTCCTTCCTTGGCTAGCACTTACAAGGCAGGCACCTTACTTCTAGCGCCACCTTGCCGGTCCCAATATTTATGTTTTAACCTTTGAGGAAATTTGCACATTATTTCCAAAGTGTTTGTACCATCTTATAATACCTTCACTAATGAATATGATCTCATTTTCTACATCCTTAGCACCATTTGTTGTCTATTCTTTTTATGACAGTTATTCTAATGAATATGAAATGGTATCTTATTTTTTTGAATTTAAATTTCCCATATAATTAATGTTAGCATATTTTCATATGATGATTAGCTATTTGTATATTCTATTTGGTGAAATGCCTATTCAAATCACTTGCTCATTCTTTCATTTGTTTGGTTTTGGTTTTGTACCACGCATGTGGTACTCAGGGCTTACTCCTGATTCTGCTCCGGAATTACTCCTGGTGCACTTGGGGGACCATATGGGGTTCTGCGGATTGAACCAAGGTTGGCCTTGTAAAGGCAAGTGCCCTATCTGCTATACTATCCTCCAGGTCATTATTATATGGCATTGGAAGAGGGGTAACATTTCTGCCTTTTTTGTTTAAAAAAATGAGATAAATTACAAAGCTTTTGGTTTCCTTTTCTCCTCTAAAGGTGTGCACTCTAATATAATCCAAAGCATCAACGTTTAAATTGTGCACAATTTTTTTCAAAACAATCAGCATTTTCCATTTCTTCTACATATCACAATTTTTTCCCTAAATTCTAAAAAAAAAACAAAACACCCTATGACTGTGATGATTGTGGCCCAGCAAACATCAGAAGAAAAACATGTGCATGCCATTAGGAAGCAAGCATTCTGTTCCTGCAAGCAGAAGTGTCAACAGAGGGAGAAATGTTCTTTACCTAACCAAGATCTCAAAAACTTCCTCATAAAAACTTTATAGTTTCTATTAAAAGTCTCAAATTTGGACCAGAGCAGTGGTGCTAGTGGTAAGGCATCTGCCTTGCAAGCTCTAGCCTAGGATGGACCGCAGTTCGATTCCCCAGCATCCCATAAGGCCCCCCAAACCAGGAGTAATTTCTGAGTGCATAGCCAGGAAGGAGTAACCTCTGAACATCACCGGGTGTGGCAAAAAAAAAAAGCCCAAATAAATAAATAAATAAATAAAAGTCTCAAATTTTAGTTCCTTTATTTAGGTCTCTGATCCAGATTGAACTGATGTTGTATATGATATGAGGTTAGAGTTTAATCTTTTTGTATATGAACATCCATTTGTCTCTGCATCATTTGTTGAAAAGATTAATTTCATCTAATATAAATTGCCATAGTCCATTTGCCTAAAATCAGTCACAAAAGCAAGACACTTAATTACATTCTATTGATTTGATGTCTATCTTTAATCTCATAAGACACTATCTTGATATTGTAGTGAATACATTTTGCAGATTAATTTCCCATGTCAAAATTATCTCACTTATTTGAGTCTTTTGAATTTCTATATAAATTTTAGCATAAGTTAGTCAAGTTCTGCAGAAAAAGCATATGTAAAATTTTGTGTATGGGTGTATTTTTATTTTACCCTTATATTTTTACACATAGAAACATATTATAAATAATCTTATACATTTTATTTTTTTCACTTAATAGTATATTCTATGCCAATGGCAAGAGCAATAGTATCAAACCTGAATAAACAGGACTACATCAAACTAAAAAGTTACTGTATGGCAAAATAAACATAACTTAAAATTAGAAGACAGCTAACTGAACAGGGCAAAATTTTTGCACTCAACATATCAGATAAAGGTTTGATATCTAGGATATACAAAGTACTCACAAAGGTTAACTCCACAAAACTTAAAAAAATAAAATAAAATAATGGGGAAAGGAAATGAACAGACACTTCTCTGAGGAAGACCAATAAATGGCCAACAGACACATGAAAAAATGCTCATCATCACTTATCAATAAGAAAATCCAATGAGGTCTGGAAAGATAGCATGGAGGCAGGGCATTTGCCTTGCATACAGAAGGATGGTGGTTCAAATCCCAGCATCCTGTATGGTCCCCTGAGCCTGCCAGGGGCAATTTCTGAGCGTATAGCCAGGAGTAACCCCTGGGTGCTGCCGGGTGTAAACCAAAAACCAAAAACCAAAACCAAAAAGAAAAAGGAAAAGAAAAAAAAGAAAATCCAATGAGATATCATCATACACCAGTGAGGATGGCACATATCAAAAATACTGGGAACAATCTCTGTTGGAGGGTTTGTGGTGAGAAAGGAACTCACATCCACTACTGGTGAGAATGCTGCCTGGTCCAACTCCTATGGGAAACAGTATGGAGGGTTATCAATAAACTCAAAATTGAGCTACCATATGACCCAGCAATTCCTCTTTGGGGTATCTACCCCTAGGACAGAAAACATTCATCTAAAATGATATATGCACACCATTATTCATTGCAGCACTCAGCATAATAGCTAAGACTTGGAATCAACCTAGATGTCCAACAACACACGACTGGATCATGAAGATATAGTATATATATATATATATATATATATATATATATATATATATATATATATATATATATATATATATATATATATACAATGGAATACTACATATCTGAAAAAATGATTCATTCATGTAATTTGGAGGAAACTGGAAGATATATTAAATGAAGTAAGCCAGAAGAAGAGTAAATATAGACTGGTATCACTTACATGTGGTATTTAAATAACTGCATGAAGAAATGCAGTGGTCTAAGTGGGAGTTGATTCAAACACCCTAGGCCCCAGAGTATAGTGAGAAGGAAAGAAACTGAGTGGAAGAGGAGAAGCACAAATATGAAAAGATGGGGGGTAGGGGACAAACGGTCCCAGTTGCATTGGTAGTGTTAAAAAAGGATAGAACTAAATATTCAAACCAAAGGCAACAACAATGGAATCAAGAGATTCAAAACTTCAACAATCTAAACTTAAAATGGGCTTGCTATATTGACAGGCTGGTGGGCGGGGGGGGGGGGGCGTGGTATGGGATGCACTTGGGGAACATTGGTGGAGGAGGTAGGATTGGCCCTGATTTCATTGTATGCCTGAATCACAATGGTTTCAATCAAATTAAAATAAAATGAACAGTATATTCTAGAAATTGCTCCACGGATACAGATAATTCTCATTTTATTTTATTTTTTAACAGCTGCATAATGTTCTTATAGAGTAAATGTGCCATTAATTTCAACTGCTGTGTGTGGGCATTCAGTGTCTGTGTTGTTTCTAATCTTTTGTAATTATAAATTACAAAGTGAGTGGCTGTATGCATATTTATTTTCCTCTTGAGGGAGCTGTATCTTCAAGACTGGGTCCTAGAAGAGGAATGACTGGTAATAATAAGTAAATGTATATATATATACATATATATATATGTATATATATATATATCTACACTAAGGAAGTAACATCATCTGAATGACTTGTGTTTTATTCTTCAGACATTGATGAATGTGAAAACGAACTCAATGGAGGCTGTGTCCACGATTGTTTGAATATTCCAGGCAATTATCGCTGCACTTGTTTTGATGGCTTCATGTTGGCTCATGATGGTCATAATTGTCTTGGTAAGAGAAACGGTTGGAAATGGCAATTTTCCTTAGCTTACCCTCTGGCACTCGGCCCCTTACTTTCCTTTGATGAAAACAGTCATTAAAATAAAAAGGGAGTTAGATATTTGTGTTTTCTGACTCTCTAAAAATCATACTCCTTAAAGAGAAAGGAAACCAGGTGAAGTATTTCAATTTTTCTTCGATCATGCATAATGTAAATCATCTGTTAGTCTGAGAAAACAAATGGAGATTATTGTTGTTATTTATTGACTTTCTGGTGTTGACTTTACATCTCAAAAATCTTAAAAGATTTTTTTTTTAATTTTTGGGTCATACCCAGTGATACTCAGGGCTTATTCCTGGCGCTGTACTAATGTAGTCAGCTGTGTGCAAGGTAAGTACCTTATCTGCTGCTCTAGTTCTCCAAAGTTTTTAGTCTTCTTAAAAGAGATTTGGTATATAATCGTTTCTTTTTTATTTGGTTTTTGGGTTGTGCTCAGGGATTACTCTTGACAGTGCTTAGGAGACCATATGTGGTGCTAAGGATTGCACCTTTGGTGTCAAGGCAATTGTCTTACTCCTATATTACCTTTTTTGCACCTCTCCCCATGTTTTTCTTTTTCATTTTTGGTTTCTACATCATGCCCAACAGTGCTTGGGGGAGGGGGGTGTCATGCAGTATGGAGGCTCAACTATGGGCCTCTCATAAGCAAAGCATGAACTTAGCCTATTGAATGATTTCTGTGACCCTGAAACCATTCTTTACTGCTGTCTTTATTCTTTTCTTTTTCTTTTAAAATTTTTTATTAATATCTTTATTTAAACACCTTGATTACAAATATGATTGTAGTTGGGTTTCAGTCATGTAAAGAACACATCCCTTAATCTGTGCAACATTCCCACCACCAGTGTCCTAAATCTCCCTCCTCCCCACCCCACCCCTTGCTATCTCTATTCTAAAATTTGATAAAAAATTACTTATCTGGAAGTTTCCAATTGTGTGCTTGGATCTCAGCCAGGTATATTCTCTTTTTTTGGGGGTAGGCAGGTGCAGAGTGATAGCACAGAGGGTAGGGCACTTGCTTTGCATGCAACTGACCTGGTTCAATCCTTGTCATCCCATATGGTCCCCCAGTAGTGTGATTCCTACCAGTAGTGATTCTTGAATTACAGCTAGTAGTGATTCCTGAGTGGAGATCCAGAAATAACCCTTGAGCATTGCCAGGTGTGGTCCAAAAAGAAAAAAAGAGAAGAGAAATTTAAATGGAAACCTTCCATCAATAATCTCCTTATAGTCCACAAAGAAGAAACATCTGTTGGAATTTCAGATGTGTTTTTTACATCCCTGTGCTAGTAATAAAACAGAACTTAAAAATAGCAAATAGAGGGCCCGGAGAGATAGCACAGCGGTGTTTGCCTTGCAAGCAGCCAATCCAGGACCAAAGGTGGTTGGTTCGAATCCCGGTGTCCCATATGGTCCCCCGTGCCTGCCAGGAGCTATTTCTGAGCAGACAGCCAGAAGTAGCCCCTGAGCACCACCAGGTGTGGCCCAAAAACCAAAAAAAAAAAAAAAAAATAGCAAATAGAAAAAAAAAAAAGAAAATAGGATGGGGTGGAGTGAGGGGTCATCTTAAAGGATGCAGTACCAGATAGTCAACATTATGTAGATACCTCTTCATATATACAAACACATATATGTAGCACTGTATATACATATACATGTATATGTACACATATGTATGTATATACATGCACACGCACAGCAGTAACACGTAGGTATTTATGATGTTTGTGTATTAAATTTGGGGTTACAGTCGCACAGAAGGATATCATGAGGGACACATGGCATCACGTGCCTCTGCTGCTGATGACTCTGTGGCTGACTCTCTGATGTCCATCTGGCTGACTGAGGAACAATTCAAGCCAGGCCCTGATGCTTGCAAACAGCTGCTCAGCTGCTCCAGATGGTGCTGTCGAACTTGAGCCAATGCTTTACAAATAACACAAACTTAATTTTGAGTTGTTGGGGAAGGAGACTGTTTCTATTTAGGACCCATTTAAGACCTTTTCCTCTTAGAGCAAGGGTCTCAAACTCGCGGCCCACAGGCCGTTTGCGGCCCTCCATACAACATTTTGTGGCCCTGTCCTAGAGGAATCTTTTTTTGTTTTGTTTTGTTTTAGTTGTTTGGGTCACACCCCCCAATGTTCAAGGCTTACTACTGACTTTGCACTCAAGGATCACACCAACTTTGCCTTCTGCGGCCCCCAGGTAAATTGAGTTTGAGACCCCTGTGAGTGTTGTCCTAAGTCCATCCTTATGTAGATTCTGTTCTTTTCTGTTTATGTCTTGTATGATAGTCTGATTCTGGGTATAAGTGCTGGACCTTTCCAGTCTGTGGTTATCAGGAGGACTTGTGGAGGACTTGGGTCTCTCTGTCCTATGTAGGTAGACTATTAGCACAGAAGACACATTAGAGAGATAATCCTGAATATAGAGATAACTGAGGTTAATTTTAAACAATGGAGCAGGGAAAACAGTCTTGATGAGTCATGCAATACTGGGCATGACTTTCAGTGCACCATTTGTTAGGAAGCTCTATGTATATATATAATATATATACAATATATAAACCAATATATACATATATACATATACATATACATACATATACATATATACATATACATATACATACATACATATATATATATATATATTGGTTTTTGGGTCACACCAGCAGCACTCAGGGGTTATTCTTGGCTCTACGCTCAGAAATCACTCCTGGCAGGGTCAGGGGACCATATGGGACGTCGAGATTTGAACCACCATCCTTTTGCATTCAAGGCAAATGCCCTAGTTCATGCTATCTCTCTGGTCCCCCTCCTCTATTTTTTTTAAATATGAGATTTTCTGGAGTCAATTTTAATTTCCCTTTGAATTGTCGGCAGTGGTATTTCAAGGGTTTGTATCTAATGGATGCAGTTATCACCTTGAGGGAAGTATGTGCTCATAAGAGCAACAGTGGAACCAATCAAGTCTGGGAAGTTGTCTTGGGTGGGTGGAGCTGTTCTGAGCTAAGGCCTGCTCAGATGCTCAGGTTCCGAGTCTTCCTTTGCCTTACTACTAACAGATATTTCTCCAGACTCTCCATTTCCTCTTCCTGGATCTCTGGGCTTGATAATAATGATCTGTCCTGCAGGAAGATCCTGAGAGCTCACAAGTATATGTGATGGGGTTGGGAGATGGTCAAAGTGCTGAGCTCATGCTTTGTGTAGAGGAAACCCCAGTTAGATCTCCTATAACACATGATTCCCCAGCACCACCAGAGAGGGCTACAAGACAAACAAAAATAAAAGGTAAACATTAAGGAACACGGTATACTAAGGAGAGCAGAATCAGCTTATAGGAATTTCTCTGAGGTTTTGAAGGGATGAAGAGTTTTGTGACAAGAAAGAAGCTCAGAGCCCAAAGTATTCAGGAGGGGCTATTTCCTCTATTCTCTGGGATGACTCCTTAACTCTCATTGGCCTGCTAACCATGCAAGAGGCATATGCTAGCCAGAATGTAGGGTTTACAAACATCAGCTAGCTCAAGTGCTAAGCCTGATGTGCTCCAAGATTCCGAATGCCTGTGAGCCTGAAAATGAGCTACAACTCTTCCGTTCAGCTGTTGGTTCCTCCTGACCCCAACTTAGTTTTGTTTTGTTGTATTTAAAGTATCTAGGAGCACATGGCATTCTGTAGCAGCGACTCTTAACTCTGGCCACACAATGGGATCATTTGAGTTATTTGAAAACAATATCAGGGACCTGGAAGATATCTCAAATGCTGGAGCACATGTCTAGCATATGTGAGGCCCTGAGTTTAAAGTCTGATACTGCATGGGCCCCAAAGCCCTGGTAGCACCAGAAAACCACCAGCTATGTCCTTTCTCTAAAAATCAGAACAGATACTATTGCCTAGACTAGTATCATCATCCAAGACTAATATTATCAGTGTCTGGGGAATGATATTCAAACCCCAGATGTTAGGGCCAGAAACTACAGCAGAGGTTGAGATCCATCATTCTGCTGTCCAGGGAGATGCTCCTGCCTAGTGCATGTGAACACACACTTTGGTATTCATCTAGTCAGAGTACATCTTGCAATTTAAGGACACACTTCTAATTAATTGCTTTGTAAGAAAGGAGTAGTAGGTGCTGGGTGTGGCAGTTCAGAGGGGCCTCTGCTTTCACTCAGAGCCCATCCAGGCTTTTGTAGTTGGGGCCCAGCTCTCTGGCTTTCTGGGGAACACCCAGTGAACACCCAGGCAGGTGTGTACCAATGGGCCTTGCACTATGAAATGTGCTCCTTTCAACCCTAGCTAGGAGAAGGGCAAGTTTGTTAGGCTGGAGGGGATGGCTGGCGTCCCATCAGTTTAGAGCAGCATCAGCTTAGTTGTGGGGGGAGGATGGATGATGGTGAGATCTGAGGCTTGAAACCAGATAACAGATATTTAAATGTGAAAAGACATCACTTTGATATCAGCTCATTCCTTGATCCTCTCTGATGGGTCTTGAGAGTTTTCTGGTTATTTCCTGTGCTTTGGCTCTGAGATGCTGTGCTCCCCTGGTGGAAGCCAACAGCTAAGCATATATGAGCACCTGCAGGTTCCAGAGATGTGCTAGATCACACAAATCTCCCTGTTCATAAGATGTCTGCTGCCTAGCAGGGGTGGCTCAGTACAGGGTTTTCAGATTGCAGAACAAGTAGCATGGTGCAGGAAATGTATTTATGAGTGGGCTGGTATGATGTTCTTTAAAGTGCAGGAATGTCCCTTGACCCCATACTGGGCATGCTGAGGGAGGCAGGAGAAGGAAACATCTCTCCATCTCTTTCTGATGACACCTTCTCATGGGTTCTCCCATCTCCCCTACCTTCTCTTGCTTTCATATTTGACCTCTCTTAACTTGCCTTCCTTTGCTTCCATGCTCCTTCCTGGGGGGGCGTGTCTTTTATCTCCATCACTTTATCAAACAAACAAGTGGCAAGTGGTTTTTTCAAAGCATCTTTGAATTCACTCGCCTACCACTCACCCCACATGCCTCCCTCTTACACATATTAACCCCTGCCCACTAACTCCCAACCCTGACTTTTGCACTCCGTGCTAGTCCGTGCCTGTCCTTTGGTACCGCACTCCACACTCACATGTCTCCAGGCTTATCAGGCAGCTTGCCCAGAGAGCTCTTCTATTTCTTCCCTCCTAGGCATCCTAACTGTGTGGCTCTAGCTATAAGGACCCCTCCCTACTCCCTAGAACTAGCTGGAGCTGTTTACATCTCTTAGCATGCTCTATGTTCTTAGGCTCTGAGTCAGTGCTAAAGCCATTTCTGCTGCCTTGAACATCCTTTCCTGCTTTTATGATGGAAGAAGCCCTTTGGAACCTACCTTTCATCAGCTTTTCCACAAACCCTTAACTAGTGTTAGGTCCTCCTTCGTGCTCTTTCACTCTTAAACACTTGTGCTCTGATCTCTCTCCTTCAGCCCAGAGGTTGCTGTAGAGAGATGGAACTTTAATTTTCCAGATCTGGACTTTACTGTCCCCTCCAGGGCTGTGCTTTGGCAAGAGGAAGTGTTTGTAAATATCTCCAAAAGAGGCCCCTAGTTTCCCGATGAAGGACCTGGTTAAGGGAACCCCAGATACATGAAGTTTTTTGGGGGGTGGTGGGAAGTAGACATTGTTACAATGCTGAGAGCTTCTGTGCTGCAGGGGTCAGAAAAGGGACTCCATCTATGAGACACAACAGTCATGGCGAGGTAATGCGGGAGGGTTGGAGGGTGGTGGTGTCGGTGAAGCTCTCACAGCAGCCAAGGCCAACCAAGCCTTTTCTCCCTGCAGATGTGGACGAGTGCCTGGAGAACAATGGAGGCTGCCAGCACACCTGTGTCAACGTCCTGGGGAGCTATGAGTGCCGGTGCAGGGAGGGGTTCTTCTTGAGTGACAATCAGCACACTTGCATCCACCGCTCAGAAGGTGCCTCAGCTCTGCCTCCTCCCCTCCCCTGACACAGGGGATCATGCCTGAGAACATCCCCTTCTTTCACACAAGTCTAGTCCCCATAGAAGGGGGATACTTGGGCTCTACAACGTCTGGAGGGTGGGCAAGTCCTTGAACTTCATTCAACTCCTTCCCTGGCCCAGTAAGCGGGTTAGACAGGATGAGCACTGAGGTATCTTCAAACCCTCATGTTCTCTGTTTTCTGATTCTAATCTTTAAACAAGATTTCAAACGGGACTCCGTGTCTCAGGAGAAGTACAGTGGATGATTTGCCAAGTTTTTCCAAAGAAAGCTGCTAACCACAGCCCCAAGTGTGAACCTGTTCCTCGCTCTGGGTGGGGCAGGGTGGGCGGTTGGGGGCTCCTACCCTTGAGGGCCTATTTTCAGCATTATTCTGGGTCTGGCCTTCCCTAAGTTTGTATTTTCAAACTTTCAGTCTCTGGGGTTCTCCTGGCCAGAGGAGGGGGAACAAGAGGGACCCATTCCCTTCTCAGAGTTGAGCTCTCTGTCACTGCAGTCTCCAACTACCAATCCTTCATGGGTTTGCTGAAAGCTCTCCTTTACTCTAATCAGTTCCCCTTTGCCTTTATAAGCCTATCACAAATTTCTTTATTTTGTGTTAGTGGTTAGTTTTTTTCCCCAGTTTAAAGATACACTACTTGCATAGTGCCAAGCCAGGGTGCCATATATGATCTCCTGAGCACCACTAGGAGTATATCCTGAGCACAGGGCCAGGAGGAAGCCCTGAGCACTGCTGGGTGTGCCTCCAATACAAAAGGACAAAAAAGAGAAGTTCAGGAAACATAGTGCCTGTCTTGTACTACCCGACCCAGCCTTGGATTTCTAGCCCTGCATGTCGCCCACTGAGCACTGCCAGGACCACAGAGTCAGGAAAAATCCTTGAACGCCAGCAGGTTTGGCTCCCAAATTAAAAACAAACCCAACCAAGCATGAGCACCTTTAGACTCTTAAGTACTTGATCATCACTGAAGGAGGAGGCAGTTTGAAGTTCTTTTGCTATTTATGCACTGTTTGTAGATGCATCATTTCTCTCACATCTTTAGTGGCTTCTCAGGGTTTTCTTTTTTTTCTGTTTTTGTTTTTGGGCCACATTCAGCTGTGCTCAGGGGTTACTCCTGGTAGGCTCAAGGATCATATGAGATGCCAGGAACCCATCCAGGTTCATTGGGTTAGCCGAGTTCAAGGCAAACACCCTACCACTGTGCTATCTCTCTGGCCCCTCTCATGTTTCTCTCTCTCTCTCTCTTTTTTTTATTAAAGATGATTTTGCCTTGTTTACAGCATGATGGCTCCTTGCTTAACCTGAATCCAATAGGCTTCAGGTCTGGTGAGGGACACTGGGTGCAGCTACCTTGCCTGATTCCCTCCATCTCTCCTGCTCTGTGAGCTCTTGGTTCATACAGATTTAAATGCTGGCTGCAAGAGTAATGGGGGCTAGGCAGCTCCTCTGAAGTTGCTTAAGGCCAGCTTTCTCTTCTGGTGGTAGGAAGGGGTGTGTGTGAGAAACTGAAGTCCCAGACTCAGCTTAAACACTCCACCCCACTACAAAACTTACTTTTGCCCATCCCTCCCTTAACAACCCCCCCACCCACCCCCCAGCTCTGAAGACTCAAATCCCCTCTTAGCTTGACTTCCCAGCACAGCAGCTCAGCTCCTTCCTCCTTCCCCATTAGCTCTTACCCTACCACTGCTGACAGACATAGGCTCCTCATCACCAAAGTAAATACAAAAGCAGTTTCTCTCTGTCATTTTGTGTGTTCTAAATTTCTGACCATTCCAACATTCTTGGATCCCCCAAAGAGTCTTCAAAATGAACCTACTTGTCTGGAGTTTAAAACCCAAATCCAAGAATTCATGTTGTGGTCTGAAAGCACTCTGTGATTTTGTTATGTTCCAACCTTGATTGCTTGGCAGTTCAAATCTACACAGGCCAGCAGATTGTAGCAATCTGTAATGGGGACCCTATTTTCATCCTAGGGTCTTAGCTCTGCCAGTAGGACAACTTGTCAAGAGCATTGCTTTAAGATTTCATCCCTGATATGCACATTAAACCCTTAGAATCTATGTTAAAATTAACTTTCCAAGCCACAGTTGATACAAGAGGGTTTATAAATGTTAAAAATATAACATTAATATTTTATATAAAATTTATAAATTTTTTTTTTTTTTGGTTTTTGGGCCACACCCGGCAGTGCTCAGGGGTTACTCCTGGCTGTCTGCTCAGAAATAGCTCCTGGCAGGCACAGGGGACCATATGGGACACCAGGATTCGAACCAACCACCTTTGGTCCTGGATCGGCTGCTTGCAAGGCAAACGCCACTGAGCTATCTCTCCGGGCCCAAAATTTATAAAATTTAAAAAATAACTTTATAGGTTATTTCCTAACTCTTTTGTTGGTTTGATTTTGGCTTGAGTTTTTATGAAAATAATTATTTACCAAATGATATATATATTTTTTTGGTTCTTGGGCCACACCTGGTGATGTTCAGGGGTTACTCCTGGCTATGTGCTCAGAAATCACTCTTGGCTCAGGAGACCATATGGGATGCTGGGGATCGACAGACCTAGGTCTGTCCTGAGTCAGCCGCATGCAAGGCAAATACCCTACTGTTGTACTATAGCTCCAGCCCCTACCAAATGATCTTCAATATATGTGATCATCATAGTGGGTTCTGCAGGAATGTTAAGTGACCGATTTTTTTTCCAACCCTAGACCTTGCAGGCTCTGATGAAGAGCCTGTCTATTTTCACCCATGTAATGGGTAAAGACTTGAGAGACATCACCCCAGCTGCCTTTGTCCCTATTCAGAGGACTCCAGCTTGATTGAGCATCTAGCGAGCATTCCTTTCATTTGTCTGCTCAGAGAATAGTGTTGGATTTTGTGCCTCTGCCTTTTCAGAGAGGAAGGGATGATGTTAGGGCAGGAAGGAAGGAAGCTGAGCTGATAGTGGTGCATGTGTCCTTGATTTATGGGGTGCATCTTGTGTTTGCAAAGCATAGTTTGATTCAGTCCCAGGAATGCTCTTCAATGAGACCCTGTGTCTGGGCACCACCAAAATGAGGGAATTTTTAATGCTTTAGAGCTTAAATTATTGATTCATCTGCTTTCTCTGGAAGGGCATTGGATCACCTCTTATCAGGCACCCAGTATTTCAAGAGATCTAGCTTGATATGATATGACATTGGGAGGTAAATTTTTGCAGATAATTTTGCAGATATTTCCATGGAACTTGGTACACAGGCAACTTTCATGCAATCTTTAAAAATAAAAAAATTTTTTTTGATTTGTTATTGGACCCCACTCAGTGCTCATGTATCATTCAGAATGTCCTATGCAGTGATAGGGTCTGCTACACAGAAAGCCTTACCTGTTATATACTCTCTTTGCATGCAATCGGAATCATCATGGTTTACAGCATGACAGAGAAGAGCTGTATTACCAGCTCCTGGGCTCAGGAGACTCTGTTCCCAAATACTCTATGGAAAAGTTCTGGGGGTTCTTTATTTGTAGATTGGAAGGGCTCCTATCACGCCTCAGAAGAGTTGAACCATCATATGTTTAAATGACATAATACAATTTTTATATTTGTTGACTGACCAGGCTTGATTATAATCACTTAAAAAAAAAAGTAGGGCTGAGTCCCAGTTTCATCTCTGGTGTTGCATGATCTCAAAGTACTGTAGGAAGCAACCCCTACCCCAGCATAGAGCTGTGTATGACAAGAAAATCCAAATGAAGGGTGGAGAGATGGGATGGCAGGTAATATATGTCCTGAAAGTGGCTAGTTGTATTTAAATCCCTGGTAGCCCTGAGCCTTCCCTGAAGTGATATCCTGAGAGCAGAATCAAATAGAGAGCCCTGAGCACTGCTAGGCATGGCCCAACATCCCCCAACTCCAAATAAAAGACAAAAGAAACAAAGCAGACAAAGAATGTAGGGCTGATGAAAATCCACCATACAAGTCTGTACTGCCCTCCCACAACCCCTTCCCCAGCCCCTTGCACTGTCCAGGGTCTCAGGATTCACTCACAGGTTACCTGTGCTGGTGCTGTTTTGCAGAAGGTCTGAGTTGCATGAATAAAAACCACAGCTGTAGTCACATCTGCAAGGAGGCACCAAGGGGCAGCGTGGCCTGCGAGTGCAGACCTGGTTTTGAACTGGCCAAGAACCTGAGAGACTGCATCTGTGAGTATGTTTGCCCCCTGGCCCCCCTCCCCTATCTCACAGCCCAGCAACTGTGCAAGGAGAAAAGGGAGGATGCTGACTTCAGTGAGTTGCAAGCCCTCTGTCCCAGCAGAGGCTTTTGGAGGGAAGGGACATTGGTTGGTTGGTTGGTTGGTCTGAAGAAAATGAAACTCAGGAGTAAGGAGGTGAATGTTCAGTGTTGAGTCTCTGTATTTACACAGAATAACATCAAATATCAGTATTGAATCATCATGGCTTTGTCTTCTCCACTTCCCCAAGCACTCAATTCTTTGCCCTTCAGAGAACAGCCTGTGTTGTCCATGCTTTTGTGCAAGCTTCACCAAATCTTTTTTCCTTCTTGGCTTGTTGCATTCACACTCACTCAACCTTTAATATCCCTTCTGAATTTTAATAAGGATAAGAGTAATAGATAACTTTTGGGAGAGCATTTGTTATCTTCAAAGACTAGTCCAGGGGTGTGCCACATTCCATTTAATTTAAAAAACTATCTCACATCCTCAGTTTCAGGACATATTTGTGGAGGAGGTAAAGCCACAAAATCACACAGGGAATCAGTGGCCAGTTAGGATTCAATAGAAGTCCTGCTGCCTCTAAGGCTGGTGATTTTAGCCCCAGGGTTCTGCTAGCTTGGTAGCTAGCCCTATTGGCCTCCCACAGCCAGTCATTCTGGCTAATAGTTAAGCTGACAGAACTAGCCTTTAATAGTGGTCCCAAGCCACTGTCTGTTTTAGAGGAAATACTCGGAGTTTTCCTTTAGGATATCTGCACAAAGCCCAAAGACTCTCTAGAAGGCCCCAATACATTTCTAGGGTGATTGTTTACACTGAGATAGTCTTAGCAGTGGAGAGGTGAAGAGACAGTTTCACCAGTGAAAGTCATCTTTCCATAATCTCCATCACAGAGCAGAGTATAGCCTCTAAGTATGTGAACCAGGGCTGGAACCATTGGACCACAGGTTTTCCCCCCAAAGTGAGACTGTACATGAGGGCTTCCAGGGACTGAGCAGAGTGGGGACATTCAGTCTGGTGACTGGTAGCTTTGGAAAAAGATCTAGGTCCTCTGAGACTCTCTGTGGTGAGAGACTGCCAGTATTTCTGTTTTTAGGGGCCAGTAGAATCTTGAAAGATCTTTTTTTAAAATTTAAAATATTTTAATGGTGTATCTGTTTAAGTGATAGACTAATTTTGATGAAAAGATTCAGAGTTTACCACATTAAACAGTTGTTCCATTTTTTTTTGTATTATTATTTAGTTGTTCAGAAGGATTTGTAATTTTTTTTTTTTTTGCTTTTTGGGCCACACCCGGTGACACTCAGGGATTACTCCTGACTATGTGCTCAGAAATCACTCCTGGCTTAGGAGACCATATGGAACACTGGGGTATCGAACTGTGGTTTGTCCTAGGCTAGCACTAGCAAGGCAGACACCTTATCGCTTCGCATCACCACTCTGGCCCAGGATTTGTGATTTTTATGAAACTATAATCCCAGAACAGGTTCTCTTCTCACATTTCAAATCTGTATTTTAATCTTTTAAATTAGAAAAATTACAAGGGCCAGAAAGATATTATAGCAGAGAAAGCACTTGCATTCTTTGTTTTTTTCTCTCCTGCCCCTCCCGCTGCTCTGGCACTTTCATTCTATGCAGCCAAATAGGTTCGATTCTTTTCTCCGGATATGGTCCCAGAGTACCACCAGGACAGATTCCTTAGCATAGTCAGGTCTGTCCCCAAAACAAACAAAAAGTATAAATGTCTCAGGTAAGAATTCAAAAAATGTAAAGAACACTTAAATACTTTCCTCTCTCATCTCCTCTGCCTGAAGTTTGCTATTCTTTAGTCTAATGAGTAGATATTTTTGTAAATGGATTGTCATCAATGCATTCAAGCATAGTCCTCATAATTATTGGTTAACATTGCATTAATTGTGGAGAGAGCCATCATTTCCTTTGATTATGCTCTCTTATAACAAATCCAGATGTAATCTAATAAGAGAATCCTAGCTATGTACAAATTAAATATTGTCAGTCTGATCCACACATGAAGTTGTAAAGCATTTCCCTGAGCCCCAGCATAACTGTTTTACTATGAAAACTTATCCTAATAGAGCAAATACCTAGTCAAGAATCTGCTGGAGTAATTTCTCTTATAGCTTGAAAATCTTTCCTGGCTTTCCCATTCCCCACCTCCTTGTCGGTCTTTTTCCAATGGGTTTTTCTGCAATTCATGTTGTGAGCATCTGCCACAAGCAAGGACAGGTCTGAGTGGAGTTTCTCTCTCATGCACTGGGCCTCACATGTATCCACACAGTGCAAGACACAGCCCTGATTGTGGGAATCTTAGGACTTCATGTATTGACTCATTTTCTTCTCAGTGACCTGTAACCATGGAAACGGGGGGTGCCAACACTCCTGTGAGGATACAGCTGAAGGTCCAGAATGTAGCTGCCACCCACAGTACCAGATGCATGTAGATGGGAGGAGCTGCCTGGGTGAGTGGAGACATGGGCCCCCTTGGGGGGGGGTGAACCCACCTCCCTTCACCTCTCCTTCTAAATTGAACCTGAACCAACACTAAGCCTAGTCCTAAACCTAATCTAACTCTTTTCATATTTAGCATTATCAAACACTGGGATTCCTTATGCATTTATTCTCAAGTGGGCCCCATACTGCTTTACATGTGTCAGTGACAGTGGATTGGGCCAGCCATGGAGGTGTCCCCCTTTTCCCATGAAATATAGGAAGTCCCCTTTTCCTCCTGGATTTGGCTGCTTTGGGAGCTGGTATCACAGAGATTGCCCACATCTCTCCGAGTACCAGGACCCAGCTAGTTTTTTTTTTTTTTTTTGGTTTTTGGGCCACACCCTGTGACGCTCAGAGGTTACTCCTGGCTATGCGCTCAGAAATTGCTCCTGGCTTCTTGGGGGACCATATGGGACACCGGGGGATCGAACCGCGGTCCGTCCTAGGCTAGCGCAGGCAAGGCAGGCACCTTACCTCCAGCGCCACCGCCCGGCCCCAAGGACCCAGCTAGTTTAGGGCTGGATCACTGTGCTGCCTTTCCAGTATCAGGAACCCCAAAGGAGATGTCTGTTCCTGTTGAAAGCCTGCCCTGTTCTTCCTGGTGTGTCCTTTGCTGACTCCATTTTTTTCTTTTATTCATCCTTAGAAGTTGTAGGTTGTTATTCTTTATTATTATTATTATTATTACTTGCATCTTGGGGACCATATCTGTACTCTGGGGGACCTATTCCTGTATACTAAGAAGTGACCCCTAGTGGTGCTCAACGGAGCATATGTGGTTCCTGGATTTGAACCACAGAGTTGACAGGACCAAGGCAAGTGTCTTGACTCTGTGCCATCTCTCCAGGCCACCAGCTCCATTTTGAAGGTTCATAGGCCCGTGATTATTTTTGTCCTGAACTAAAGAGATTGCCATGAATTTAAAGCTTCCATTCTCTTATGTATTTTTGGTAAGAACAAAGGACTCTGCTGTATTTCCTGCAGGTTCTTATTACAGCACAAAATTGTGGAATGATCAGATTCCACACTTCACCCAGTCCTCCTTCTGGGATTTCAGTGTCAGCGGTAGTGCTGGGGATCACGTTGGGACTCCTTCAGTCTGAGAACTGTGCTCATTTGCATCTTTTGTAGAGCGTGAGGACAGTGCCCTGGAGGTGATGGAGAGCAATGCCACATCAGTGGCAGATGGGGATAAACGAGTGAAACGACGGCTGCTCATGGGTAAGTGTCTCACTTGCCCTTCTCTGTTCACCACCACTGCTCCTTTCTCTTCCCAACTTACCCCTTGAAGCCTGAACCTGAGGCCCTTGTGTCCTGAGACCAGCTGGACCAAGGTGAGTGGCTCCTGTCAAGCAAGAGTGTATGTTCTCCACCCACAACTGTTGCTTAGTCACTATCCAAATGCCCCTGTTGTGAGAAGAAACAGTCAGAATAACCTAATTAGTGTCCCAGAGCTGCCAGCAAGGCTTGAGACTTGGGCCCACTGCTTTGAGTCTCAGCCCTTCATCTTTCTTTAAAGTAGATAAAACAAAATCTTGTCCTAGAGTTATCCAGAATTAAAATGACACTATTAAAAGATGCTCCAAATCCAATGATAGGGACTTAGTAGGTGCTCAGTGAATGTCTCTTCCTTCTGCAAATTGTGAACCAAAGAGCTAATGGGCATCGCCTTTCCTCCACCTTCAATGAGCACAGGGATTCATCTGGTGTTTTTTGTCCACTGATTTCATTCTTGATACAGACCATGTTAAAGGAAGAAGCAAAGGCTACAGGAGAATGGCATGTGGCAGTGGGCTATGGCAAGATCCAGCTGTAGATCTGGGGATGAGAAAGGAGGGAGGTCTGGCTGTGGGGTTGGGAAGCCCACCGACCCTTGATACATTATTATTCTGCACAAAGTTTGGCTTCACTTCAGTTTCTAGATATAATAGTAGGTAAAAATTGATCAGCAGACTGGCGACCTTTTTGAGTTCTTTTTCTTTGTTTTGTTTTTAATTTAATTTAATTTTTTTATTTGTTTGTTTGGGTCACACCCAGCAGCGCTCAATCACTCCAGGCTCTATGCTCAGAAATTACTCCTGGCAGGCTCAGGGAACCATATGGGATGCCGGGGTTCGAACCACCAACCTTCTGCATGAAAGGCAAATGCCTTACCTCCATGCTATCTCTCTGGCCCCCTTTTTGAGTTCTAATATGCCTCATGAAAATAATTTTTAATTGCCTTAGATTAAGGCTGAAGATGTTTCTCCATGATCAGAGTTTCTACTCTGAAGGTAGGAGAGCTGGGTTCATTTCTAGTGCCTTCCAAAATTAATTAAAATTGCAAATACAAATATTGTTAAAACTTAAACTTAATCAGTATTATTAAATTTGTAGCAAAATGTATCATTTCTTTATCTCATGATTTCTCATCTCATCCCATTTGTCACAGGCAATACTTTTCAGTTTCCCTGACTCTCCTGCCCCGTATTTTTGAAAAGTACTTTTTTCAATTTTATTCAGATATCAGAACATTAAGTTTTGACTCTTCTGCTTCCTCAATTATCCCTCTTTCTTATATATGGCTTTTTTATTTTTAAAAAATATGTAATTTGAGGCCAGCGAGGTGGCGCTAGAGGTAAGGTGTCTGCCTTGCAAGCACTAGCCAAGGAAGGACTGCAGTTCGATCCCCAGGTGTCCCATATGGTTCCCCCCAGGCCAGGGGCGATTTCTGAGCACTTAGCCAGGAGTAACCCCTGAGCATCAAACGGGTGTGGCCCAAAAAACCAAAAAAATATGTAATCTACTTTGTTTAAAGAGCATCTATGACATAGTTGACATAAGTTATCATATTACATTTATTCCCAGGTAAGTGGGAGTGAAATTATCAAAAAAGAAAGTAAGGGGCTGGTGGGATAGCACAGTGGTAGGGCATGTGCCTTGTATGCGCTGACCCAGGATAGACCTGGGTTCAATCCCCAGCATCCCATATGGTCCCCAGTGCCTGCCAGGAGCGATTTCTGAGTGCATAGACAGGAGTAACCCCTGAGGGTCATCAGGTGTGGCCCAAAGACCAAAAAAAAAAAAAAAATGAAAGGAATGAAGAAAAAAAAGCATAAGAAAAAAAGTACAGCAACAAGAAAATTCATAAAAATTATTGGATCTTGCAATGATATCATTAAACCATTGTCAGAAACCTTAGAAAGCTTTTGTTGCTAATGGATCATTCTGTTACTTTATTTGTTTATGAACATTAGATGGCTTCAGATACACATTAGCATCTAGATTGGTGTGTTGTGTGGAGATGACAGTATTAAACAAAAACGGGTTGTCCAAGAATTCAAGCACTATTGCTGATACTGTGGTTTTTGTGGGCATAATTTTGGCTGCCAGGACTTTTGGAAGTATGAGAGAGCAGAGGAGGGTGCCCTCATTCACTCCAAAAAAGCCCTAGTGTTATCAGCTTAAATACCAATATACTTGGAGTTTTGGTCAAATTGGTTTCTCTGCAGAGAGCTGTAGATGAGTGGTGAAGCAGGGCCATTGGTCGAGAGGCGATTGTGAGTGATGGGTGTAGAAGTATGGCTTCACAATTCAGGGACTTGGTCTGCCCTTCCCCTCTGAAATGGTCAGCTTTCAGCTGTATGGCAAGTATGCCCATAATATTCTGACAGAGATTGTAACTGACTGGGTGCAGACATAGCAACTACCTTTGTCCCTTACATGATTTTTGGTGGAACACACTGGGCTGTGCTCAGGGCTATTCCTGGCTCTGTGCTCAGAAGTGACTCTTGGTCATGCTTAGGGGATCACACATGGTACTAGGGATCAAACTGGGATCAGCAGCCTGTAAAGCAAATGCCTGAATTTCTGTCCATTTTCTCTACAACCCCTTTTCCTCATACCCTCATTATAGCTTTTATCATCATTTAGAACAATAAATGTGTGTTCCTCTCACTGTATGAATATCTAAATATGGTTCACATTTGAGTCAAGCCACATGCTGTGATTATGGTTTATTTAACTAAGTTTCTCTTACGTATTCTTTTTCAGATTTATGTCAGTGCTCTGAGACCCTTTTCAATGTGTTTAAATACTTCAGATAGCTTATTTAGTCCATATTATTTCAAAAAAGTTTCTTCCAAGGCACCATCTCTTTGTGGGGTTCACACGTTTCCACTGTGGCAGCAGCTGAGCATTCCTTAAATGCTCTCTAGTTTAGGCAAATCTCTGTTTTCATGATGAACTGGACACATTTTTCCCCCATTTTTTTCCTACTGGGAGATGATGTCTATATAGTAATTTGCCATAGTATGAAAAAAAAAACAAAGTTCAATAGACTATTCTATGAGTTTTTACTAGTGTTCTATTGTTTTTAAGCAATTAGGGATGCTTTTAAGTTTTGACTCTAGATCCTTTGCATAGGTCTTTTGTATGTGAAAGTTTCTCTCCAGATGTTTTTAGGATCTTCATGTTTCTGGTGATTTGTAATTTACATTCATAATCCCATGTATATTGTCTTATAGATTGTGCTCAGCATCCGGTAGGTCTTTTTTTTTTTTTTTTCAGTAGGTCTTTTTTTTTGTTATTTTTTTGTTTGTTTGTTTGTTTTTTGGGCCACACTCGGCATTGCTCAGGGGTTACTCCTGGCTGTCTGCTCAGAAATAGCTCCTGGTAGGCACGGGGGACCATATGGGACACCGGGATTCGAACCAACCACCTTAGGTCCTGGATCGGCGCTTGCAAGGCAAACGCCGCTGTGCTATCTCTCCGGGCCCGTCAGTAGGTCTTTTCAATGGGGATAGATAGTCAAGTTGCCTGGTTTTAAGAAGTTTTCATATTTATTCATTCATTTTGATAAATTGCTCTGTTCTTTCTGTCTTGGAATGCCTGTTAGTTGACTATTGTAATTCTTGAGTTTATCCTCCACAGTTCTTTTATTATTATGCTTTGTTATCTTTTTTGCCTAATCTTTTTATATCATCTCTCTTCCCTATCCCTTCTTTCCTTTTCTCTCCCTCCCATTTTCTCTCTCCTTCCTTCTTTTCCCCTCTCCTCTTCATCATAGTACACAGGCTCAAATCCAAGACATTACACATGCAAAAAAGGCTCTATCACTGAGCCATATCCCTAGTTTCCACCAGACTATTTTTTAAAAATTTATATTAAAAATTTTAAGAATATACTTTGATATTTTGCTGTAGGAATCGGCTTTTATTTCATGGACACTTTTCTCCTTGAGGACGTTAATTACAAGCACTTTAACTTCTCTTTTATTTCCTCCAAGTTCTTTCATTCTATTATTTGATTTGTTATCCTTATTTCATATTAGAAGCTTTCTTGAAAGGCTTGGTTATTTTTTGTTGAATTTTTAGCCAAGAAATGAAATACTAAAAACAAAAACACCACAACCCCATACCACTCCCACAAACAGTTGGCTATTCTGTTAGAGTGGTAGGCCTCATGCAATGACTAAGTCATTTCATTTGAAGATTCTCAAGTGCTGGTCTCTTTGGTTATCAACTGGCCAGCTTAGTTTAGCTAGAGCAGAATTCTCTGGTCTCTCAACTAGGGAACATGGGCTTGACACTCAGAATTGATGTAGGAGCACAAGGATTTGAGAGCGTTCTCCTCAAGGAACAGATGAACAAATCAAAATTAACATGACTGTGCCTTTTCCTCTACTTTTCCTAGTTACCTTATTCCAGTGCTTCCTTGGTTGAACCTCTTTACCACATAAACTTCTTGCTGTTGCTTGAATAGGGAAGAGTTACTTGGCTGAGTTCTTGGCTGTGGGAGTAAGGAAGGTATCTGGGGGCTTATTTTTTTTTTTTTGATAGATTTAGAATCTATATTTTTCCATCGTTTCTCTCTGGGTTTCTGAGGGTCATATGAGCTTACCATTTGCTGTTATCCCCTCACCCAGAGTTTAACCTTCCTCTGTGCCTCATTTAACATGCTGCCTCCAGAATATATGATTGTCTTTAGTTTTAGTCTTCTGTTTTCTTTACCATTAAAGATTTATGCTTAAAAATCCATTTATTCTCATTTTACTGGGCTTTGGAGAAGAAGCAGACCACCAATTCTCATCAGACTTGTTCCATCCTATTTAATGAGAACTAAGTTACACCCCCACCTCTGGATTTACTATCTTTGGAAATAAAATCAGGTTCCTGAGGCTTAGACATTAATAATTGAGTGAATGTTGCATTTGTCTGTTTCTTGGATAACTGCATATAACTAGTTCTGCTATATATTCTAGTTCTGTACAAAAGTGCAGAACTAGAATTTGCTAATTATTCCTCATCTCTGTAGCTATGATTGAACAGCTGTGGCTGACTTTTCATGTAGCTCTGACAGGTCTTTATGTCAGGGAAAGGTAAACTTCTAATCTGAATTAATTGGCACTTTCCAGGATGAAGTCATTGTTCTATAGAAAGGGAATGGTTGGGGAAGGCCTCTCTCCTGTTTAATGCATTACTCAGACTAAAGGGGAGAGGTTCAGGATTTAAGAGGGAATACCCCATCTTTGGCTAGCTTGCTAATGTGGGCACAGTGAGCAGGTCACTAATTGGGTAACAGAAACTTTTAGTGGCTTCAATTCTTCCAACGGAGGGTACATGTTCACTAGATGTAAAATATCTCTTTGCCCTCTGGACTAGGCAGCCAGACTCCTTTGCAGATGTCACTGAGCAGATAGATGGTGGAAAGAGCTGCACCTGCAGGGCTCAGTGCCTTGAGGGGTAACTCTGAGGACCCTATCATGCTTCTTGGCTTTTCTAAATTTGTCAAGTATTTTTTTTCTTTTTCTTCTTTTTGGTTTTTGGGTCATACCCGGCAGCGCTCAGGGATTACTCCTGGCTCTACACTCAGAAATCGCTCAAATCGCTTCTTGGCATGCTCAGGGGACCATATGGAATGCCGGGATTCAAACCACCGTCCTTCTGCATGCAAGGCAAATGCCCTACCTCCATTCTATCTCTCCAGCCCCCTACATTTGTCAAGTATTAACACAGCACCAACAGCCCTTTCCTTCCAGCTGTCCCAGCACTTCCTTAGGATACTAACTTCCACTTTTCTTACCCCCTTGCTGCCAGAAACATGTGCTGTCAACAATGGAGGCTGTGATCGCACCTGTAAGGACACTTCGACAGGTGTTCACTGCAGTTGTCCTGTCGGATTCACTCTCCAGCTGGATGGGAAGACCTGTAAAGGTAGCCTGTGATCTTCAGGCTGCAAACATGGGGGTGGGGGAGGGGCAGTGCTCCCGGCTGATTCCAGCTTTGCTTATGATTCATATTGATGGAGCTTTACTTCCCTGGGCTAGGCGAAGGTTGTAATTGAGTAAGCTTAATTAGAACAGGTATAATTACACCAACTGTTAAGAAGGTCAGTTCTACAAGCATCAAATATTCCTTGTCAGGCACTAGCCTTATTAGAAAAAAGCTGTTCAGGGAAACGTTCATTTATAGGAGATAATATCATCATATCATAAATAACAGCCTAGAGACTATTATGTGAATAGCAGCCAAGATTATTTTCTGGAGAACTTAATGAATAACTGTACCATTAACTTTTACTTGATGAATAGAACCCAGTGGCCTGGGTTCTGTTTCATGGGCAAGAGTACAAAGGCTTGGTTCTTTAACATGATAAAAAGTAGATAACCAGTTACCAGATGGAACCGAGAAAAGATAAGATTATTTTGAATATCAGGAATCATTTAAAAGCATTGGGGGCTATTTGATCATATATAATTTGCCAAAACAAATGTTCTAGTTCCTTATAACTTTAATCATTAAACTGGAATGGAACGTATACCAAAGGAGATATCTTTTCCCTGAGAAAGAAAGGATAAAAACATAATAGGATCGCCTCATTGTTTCCAAGAGTTTTTTTTTCCCCTTGATGTTTGTTAAGGACCATGTAAATCAGGTGAATTCAAAAGGAAGTGAGGCTTCCAAAATTGGCTAAACGAGATAAGAAAACACATAGATTAGGAGCACCAGTAAACATTCTTAAATGCGTGTATGGTTCTGTTTTTGTTTCAGAGAACAATGAAGTACATACGGTAGAACTTCAGGGATTTGTGGAAATAGCCAAGTATTGCTGTCTGATTGACTGATGCTTGCCTGTTACAGATATTGATGAGTGCCAGACCTACAATGGAGGTTGTGATCATTTCTGCAAAAACACCGTGGGCAGTTTTGACTGCAGCTGCAAAAAGGGTTTTAAGCTATTAACAGATGAAAAGACTTGTCAAGGTATGTATGGAGACATCACTGTGCTGTGCAATGCTGGTGGGAGCAGAGCAGAAATCCCATCAGTGACAAACTTGCTGGGTTCTTGACAGAATCAGTAATTTACCCTCCAACCTGTGCTTCACCTCTTTCATCTGTTAGGTAGACTAAAAACACTGATGTAACTCACAGGTTTATTTTGGAAACTAAACTGTTAATGATCAGAGAACACGTCAAAGAACCCATATGGTGTGATTACAGCAAAGCTTCTTGCTAGAAAAGGTCTACAGAGTTACATTGGGGTATTGAGGTTATGAATAGTCTTCCTTGTCTAAAATTTTCTGTTATTTTAATACAAAAATTATATAGAAAAATGTGTAGATGTAGGCAGTGTACTTTTCCTAGGCCCCCTCTTCTCCACCTCCATAAAATGGAGTAAGCCTATAATAAAAATCATGTGATTTTTGGTATGTTTCTTATAACTTTTGCTGGAATGACCAGTCTTTGATGCCTAGGAAGAGGGAAGGCAGAGAAAGGAGGAGAGAACTGAGTAGATTAAGAAATATTGTCCTTAGAAAGGATTGCAGACCCCTTTTTAGATATGTCCTTTTTTGCATTAAGTGCAATTAAGGAAAATATATGGGTAGTAGTTGTTATTGATCTTTTTTGGGTTAGTAAGCTGTCTTAGGTGGTTGGTTATCATTCATATTTTTAGATGAGTACTTTAAAATTTTTTGTTTGTTTTTGGCCCATTCCTAGCAGTGCCTAGGGCCATGTGGTACTAGGGATCAAACTTGGCTTTCTTGCATGCTTGGTATGCACTCAACCTAGCATATCAAGATTGAGCTATCTCCCTACCACAAAAGTTTATGCTTTATTAACTATTAGCTCTCAGGAAAGATATGCTGGCATTTGTTCCATATATAAAAGCAAGAGCAGCCTAACTTTGTGGGAAATCTCAAAATTAAATCTAAATCAGAACTATTTAATTATATTTCAGATATAAAGTTGTGGCATTACTGGTTTTTAATCTGATGGCATGAACACGTTTCTCTCCTGGTTTTCTCTTCTTAGTACTTATTTTTTTTTTCAGGAAGTTTAAGTATATCCTCCTTTAAATTCAGTGAGTTCTTTCTTGATGGTTATTGTGTGGTTTTCTTCCATTTGGCTTGGAAAGCAATTTAGCTGTTCCACATAATGTTTAATAATGTATAGCTTAAATACTATTTAAGCTGTGTAAACACATTAAAAAGGAATCAGAAAAGTGATCTCATTATTTTTGGCTCAGAAAAGTTCATTGTGAGCAGCCAAAGCCAGCTACTGAATGAGTCTACTCTTTCAATAACTGGCTGATGTTAATTACAGAATTGATAGGTGGCATCAATTACTGTAGAAGAAACAGACCTTTTTTCATTTTTTACCTATCAGTTTTGATAGAACACACATATACACAGAAAAACTTGCTGAAGGAATTGCCAGGACTTAGGGAAAAGCTAGGAATGAAGTGATTTTGTAAGAATTTGCCCTTTGTTTTATTATTTTTATTTCTCCAATTCATTCCAAATATTTATTTTTAATTAACATAGTCTTCGTGGCACATATGGTTTTGAAAAAGAGCTCTGGCAATGAAAAAGGCTTGTACTTGGTTCTGTACTAGTTCTGGTTTATCCATTTGAAGACACAGGCATAGCTCTAAATATAACCCTCTAAAAGTTTGAATAAGAAAAGAATTAAAATCCTAGTTTAAGGAAAGATATAAAGACTAGATCAGGGAAGAAGAGATGATTAGAGAGACAAACGCAGCCTCTTTCATATCTTTAGCTAGAGCCAAGGAAGCTCTGCATTGATCCAGGAAGTGGGGAAGGTCTTGTGGGATGAACAGTGTGTGGTGGTGGTAGGGTAGATGGAGATACAGGGAGATAAAGCTAAGGCCAAAAGGAATCCAATTTGAAGCTTAAACACTAAATTTCAGCTTCCGCACAAAATGAATGAAAATGGTAGTGTTAATGCATTTTTTGGTCTCCCCCACCCCAGCCTGAAGCATTCTTTTAATGCAAAGGCATTAAAATACAGGATCAATGGATCTCCTGAGGCTAATTCTGGAAAGATCAGAAAGAGATGTGAATCAGATTTTTGTTTAATTCAAGTGTTTTCTCCTTTCAAGTTGCAGTAGGTGATAAAAATCATGCTTGCTGTTTTACCAAAACTAACATTCAATGCATTAGTGGCCTGTTACAGTTAGTTAATCGTTTTAAGGGAGGTTATCTCCTTTGGCATCATTTCAATATTTTAAATCATTCTGAAAACCTTGGGTGAGATGCCAACTACAATTTGCAACAGAACTTGGAAATAAGATTTACTGTGGGCCACCTCATTCTTTCTTCAACACAAGTGGGAATAAGGGATAGCATTTCACTCAGTGTTGGTTCATCAGTGATAGTATTATTAGAAATGTGTTTCTTCCACTTATCTTCCAAAGTGGTTTTGTCCCTCCTCTCCTTTTGACCATTCCAGATGTGGATGAATGCTCTCTGGATAGGACCTGTGACCACAGCTGCATCAACTACCCTGGCACATTTGCATGTGCTTGCAACCAAGGCTACACCCTCTATGGTTTTACCCATTGTGCAGGTGAGTAAATGGCTTTTCTATAGTCAGAAGATGGTAAAGGCACAGTCCTTAGAGAATCCTTAGAGAGCAGTCCCCATTTCCAGCTCCCATTTCCAGCACCCTTGGTGCAGAGGAACTGCTATGAAGCCTTGGTTTGAGCTCTTGGAGCGGGTGTCAGACCTCAAAGTAGGTCTTTGTGATAGAAATGGAGCCATTGATTTATTTTATTATTTTTTTTTTTTTTTTGTGGGGAGTGAGGGTCAGACCTAGAAGTGCGCAAGGTTTATTCTTGGTCTGTGCTCAGTGATCACTCCTGGTGGATTCAGGACCATATGTAATGCTGGGGATCAAACCCAGGCTGGTTGTGTGCAAGGTAAATGTTCTATCCATTGTACTATTGCTCTTGTCCCAGAACTACTGATTCTTGACTCTGCTGTGCTTATGTGACAGCATGCTCCGTGTCTCATAGCTAATGTCAAGTAGACTGTGATACATGAATCACATTTGGCACCAGCTGACTCCTACTCTGCTACCCTTCTCAATTGTTTAGCAACTTTTGAGAATAGATTCTAGTTCTTTTTTTTTTTTTTTTGGTTTGGTTTTTGGGCCACACCCAGCATTGCTCAGGGGTTACTCCTGGCTGTCTGCTCAGAAATAGCTCCTGGCAGGCATGGGGGACCACATGGGACACCGGGATTCGAACCAACCACCTTTGGTCCTGGATCGGCTGCTTGCAAGGCAAACACCGCTGTGCTCTCTCTCTGGGCCCAGATTCTAGTTCTAACCCAGAAGGACTAGGACTTCTGAGGATCTGAGGATTTAGGAATAACTGGCCTAAATACTTCTGTTTAAACTGTGTTCCATGCTCCAGAGAAGGATTAATAATGCTTTATTCCAATGTGTCTCTTTGCCCTTGAAGCAGTTTTGAACCATACTCTTTAAGTCCAGCAAAAAAAACCATGAAAACATGGAGGCCTGTTTGGGTTTTAGTTGGAGCCACCTAGCAATCCTAGCTCAGTTTTATGTTGAGGCAGATTAGCCCAAATGGTTTTCCTTTTCCTCTTTTGCTTTCCTTCTTTTTTGGGAAGAGTTGACTTCTCTAGCAATACTCAGGAGGTCCAGGGGCCCCTTCTGGCGATTCCTGTTTAACCAAGTGGGAAGGTCAATGCAGGGGCATAGAATGTGGAGCTTGAAATCATTTGAAACTTTTCTAGCAGTGCTCAGGGATTTGCAGGGTTACACCCAGCAGCGCTCAGGAGACCGTGTGGTGCCAGGGATCTAACAGGGATCTGTTGGCTGTAAGACTTGTGCCTGAGCCCTGTTTAACCTTTCTGCCCTAGCTAAATTATTTCCTTTCTCTATACTCTCCCAATTGTCCCATAGGAATCTTAGTTCTATCTCTTCCATAATGTGTAGCTCAGGAGAATGGTGGAGCTTGACATAGGAAAACATGTGTCATGCCTGTTTTGGACACCTATGAACAGTGTAGCTCCTCTGAGTGTTCCTAATAGAGAAATGGTTCACCAAGAATGGCACCTGAGACACCCTCCTGGGCTCCCTGGGAAGTGGGGTCAGCTGTTACCGCATACTTCCTCAAAGCAGGTGGCTGATTAGTGGGGGAGAGAGGGCTTTTGTGGGCTTCCCTCCTGCTCCCCTTTTTCTCCAGGGTGGAAGAGTCAGCAAAGGTCCCAGTAGCAGTGATGACAGGAAAGTGTTTTGCTTCACAGACACCAACGAGTGCAGCATCAACAACGGAGGCTGCCAGCAGCTCTGTGTAAACACAGTGGGCAGTTACGAGTGCCGATGCCTCTCTGCATACAAGCTCCACTGGAACAGAAAGGACTGCGTGGGTAAGAGGCGCCCAGCAGAACCATCACTTCCCACCTACTGGAGTGTGGCTCACTAGCCCCACCGAGGCCCTGTCCCTCAGCGCAGCAGCCTTCTTTAAATAGGCCAAAAACAGGAGATACTTGGCAGGCTCTTTGGCGTTTCCCTCTGTGCTTCTGCATAGGTTGGAATTCACTTCTCATTTCCTGGTTGCTTTTTTTGCATGATTAAAAAAAAAAAAAGAAGAAGAAGCTCCTAAGAAATCCATTCCCTCAGTGGGAAGCAACGCCTGCATCTGAGTTCTTGCTGGCATCAGCTCTCCCTTCTTTCCTTGGGACTTGCCTTGCATGAGTCTTGGCTGTCTTTGCCAGGCCTGGAAGTCTCCTTTTTCTGTAAGTCTCTGTGTTTTGTCCTATCTAGAAGTGCAGGGGCTCCTGCCCCCTAGTGTGTCACCCAGTGTGTCCCTGCATTGCGGTAAGAATGGTGGTGGAGACAGGTGCTTCCTAAGATGTCACACTGGCGTTCACCTCTCTTCAGGTGAGTGGGTCTCAGAGCCTTCGGTAGGTTCTTATGACAGGACCAGGTCTTCCTGCCCCATAGATGTTAGCTGCCCACTCAGGGCTTCTAGATCATTGACTGGCTGCCTAAGAAACCCATGCTTCAAGATTCTCACCTGCTAGTTATTTTTTCAGGGATTCCCTTTGGTATGTGGGTGAGGGATGATATTAGCTGCTACTAAAAGAGACCATAATCTTGCTTATATGTTGACAATATATATTCTGTCTGTCAGGACTGCAAGAAGCCTATTCTGTTACCTGTGGCTCTTCTGTCAAGAATAAACAACAAAAATCAAATGGCTCAACTTTTGGGGGTAATTACCAAACCTGTGTCTTCTTTGGGACTCCTGGTATTCCTTCATCTTCACTCATGGGATGCCATTCTTGGGCACTGGGTTTCAGTACTTTTCTCTTAATCTCCTTGATGCTGTGATCACCTTCCAGAGTGTTCTTGCTTGCAAAAACATTTGAGGTCCTGCCTAGACACTTGACCTCAGACTTTTACCATAGAGCAGGCACTTTGTCTGATGCATACAGAGTTCTGAGACAGGGACACTTGAATCTCCTAAATTCCTTCTACTCTAGAACATCTCTAAACCTCTGAGGAAGCGTAGACTCGGTCACTGAATATCAGTGGAGGCAAGTGTGAACATGACATGGGAGTGAAGGCTCTTGCCAAAAAAGGGTTATAAACCCTTTCTGGTTTGTGCAAAGACAAAGAATAACATCTAAAACCTTTAGGAGTCTTCTCTACACAGATTTAGAGAGTTTGATAGTTATACTTTGAAACATTTGAACAGTTAAATGACTCTGGTTCATGTGAAATGGTTCATGTGAAAAGCCAGAGTCACAAGCAATATTATGCAGTCCCTGTGATCAGCTGAGTAGTTAGAATATGCTGGTCGCTGTTACCTGTTTCAGCTGATTGAATCTACATCATAGACCTTTGGGCGCACTTTTACTATAATGTTCATTAAACTTGGTAAAGAAACTGAGGTTCAGGGCCGGCGAGGTGGCGCTAGCGGTAAGGTGTCTGCCTTGCAAGTGCTAGCCAAGGAAGGACTGTGGTTCGATTGGTTTGATCCCCCGGCGTCCCATATGGTCCCCCCAAGCCAGGGGCAATTCCTGAGCGCTTAGCCAAGAGTAACCCCTGAGCATCAAATGGGTGTGGCCCGAAACCCCCCCCAAAAAAAAGAAACAGGTTCAACCAAGTGAGATAACAGTTTAGCAGCTAAAATTATTCCTCACCCATATACCACAGGGATCCACAGTCTGACTCGGCCAGGATTCTAACCAGGCCTCAGAGTCCTCACCACTCTCTCACCTGCTTGACACTGCATCCAGCTAGAGCAGACAGTGTGGTCTCTTCTATCAGATCCCTCAGTGATGGTCACATGGCCACCTCAAGGATATGAATACACAGAGTTAACAGTCATTCAGTTCCCAGCTGGAGCAATAGTACAGCAAGTAAGGCACTTGCCTTGCACAAGGTTGATCCAGTTTTATTTCCTGGCACTATAGAGTTCTCCTGAGTCCACCAGGAATCATCCCTGATTACAGAGCCAGGAGTAAGCTCTGAGCACTGCTGGATGTGACCCCCACCCCCACCCCAACACACACACATACATACACACCCCAAAAACCCAACAAATTAAAAAAACACATGAAAGTCACTCATTTCTTATTTTGTATAGGACAATAAGCTCTCTTACCTTCCCCCCCCCCCCATTCCCAATTGCATTTAATCCTTAAAACAACCTGGTGATAGGTACTGTAGTTATGTCTATTTGACAAAAGAAACTGGGAGAATAGTCAATCACTCAAGGGGTCATCACAAGTCAAAGAACTCCAGTTTTAATTTGGTTATCAGCTCCAGAGTCTAGCATGTAGTTAAGACCAATCATAGGAAGAATTCTGGACAGGATGTCCTCAAGGTGGGACTTGTGTTCTGTCAGCCCTGCTCAGACACTGATCATCCTCAGTACTTTTATTGTCATCCTTGTCTGGAGGTGGGTGTAGGGGGGATGTGAGGGGCCGGGCTCACTCAGCCTCACCTTCCAGGACAAAATAACTTAGGCAATTCTGCCCCTGTCTGGTTTCCTTAATAGTTTTGTGCAAATTTGAATGAAGTGATGCTGGCTGCTCTCCGAGAGTGCACACAACGACCACATGTTTCCTGTCACCACGGAGGCTGGGTGTCCTATTCATTTAGAAAAAATTTTTATATAGTCACTCTGAAATTATGAAGTTCTTTATTTAAGCTTTGCTACTTTTTAAAAAACTTTTCTTAAACACCATGCTAATACAGGTATAAGGTTGTTCATAATACAGTTGTTTTACTATCTTCTCACAGATACAAAGATGTTCATGATTTCATAATTGAGTTCTAGTCATACAATATGCAACACCCTTCACCAGTGCACAATGTCCCCAATTTTTCCTCCTGCTGCTCCCTCTGCCTGCCTCTGGGCAGATGTTTTCCTCTCTCTCTCTCTCTCTCTCTCTCTCTCTCTCTCTCTTGCTCTCTCTTTCCTCTTCTCCTTCTGTCTCTATAGCTCTCTCTCCCTCTCTTCTCTTTCTTTCTCCTCCTTTCTACAGTTATTCTTGGGTTTCAGGTGTACAATATTACAACACCTTCCCCAGTATCTATTTCTCTCCATCAGTGTTTCCCCACCCCCATTTGCCTCCATCATTCTACAAGAGGCACTTGAAAGATATTTATGTTTTTACACTGTGATTTATAGTCTTGCTGCTGATAGGGATAGTGATACATTATACTTACCCACCTTTCAGCACCACCTCCTCCTCATGGTTGAGCTCTTCCTCTACCATAGGCCTTTCCCCACTCCATTCTAATCTTCAGTCTCCTCCAGAGGCTTGTTTGCTACTGAATAAGAGTTCTCATGTTTTTTTGTTTCCATTCTCTTTGGGCATTTGTTATTCCATCATTATGTTTCTAACTTCACTCAGCATGATACTTATCAGATCCCTTCATGCAGTAGCAAATTGCATGACATTATCTTTATTTTTCTGGGGGTATTTTTGGGCCATACCCGGCAGTGTTCAGGGGTTACTCCTGGCTCTGCACTCAGGAATTATTCTTGGAGGGTTTTGGGGACCATTTGGGATGCCAGGGATCTAATCTGGGTTGGCCACATGCAAGGCAAACACTCTACCTGCTGTGCTGTTGCTCTGGCCCCAGACTATCTTTTCTTATAGCTGAGTAATAGTGTATATATGTACTATAGATTCTTTATTTATTCATCTATTCTTAGACACTTGGGTTATTTTCATATTTTGGCTATTTTGGATAGTACTGCAAGGAACACAGGGGAGCAAATATCTTCATTTAATTTTTGAGCTATATTCCTATAAGTGGAATATACCCCATGGAAGTAGGGGTGTCCCTTTGTTCTCTGTGTATTAATTTGTTTAATATGAAGGGAAATTTTTCTTAGGAGGCTCCTGGTATTCTTAACCCCATAATTCAGACATTTTTGGGGCCTCAAAGTGAAAGAGGGGCCCAAGGTGTGCTCTGTTCAGCAGGGTCCCCAGCTGATGGCTACCTTGTAGTTACCCACTTGGGTTTTTCCATTTGCTTCTGAAGGTAACATTTCTCACTTGTTTCTTTCTGAAGATACCACCATCATCAGGACAAGTATAACCCTTAAGCTAAATGAAGGCAAGTGTAGCTTGAAAAAGGCTGAGCTGTTTGCAGAAGGTCTGCGACCAGCACTACCAGGTATGGAACTAGATGGCTGGCACCTGGAGTTAGCTTGCATGTTGGGAGAGGGACCTGTAATCAGCAAGACCCTTCGGATGAGATAGTTTTCAAAACTTCACAGCCTCACAGTGCCCCTGTGGAGCTCTGAGCTTCCTTTGCAGAGTGCTGATGGCAGAGCTTCAGGAAGCCTGTGAGTTCAGAGGTTTCAAGAAGGGCTTCCTTACTCATGAAAGGACACATTAGCAATTTAATATCATATTGGTTAACTCTATATCTTATAGATTGCCCAAAGCAATGACAAAAGGTCTGGCTCAGAAAGGAGGATCTTTGATGAAAGATGCAAAATCCAGCTTTACTGCTGGAAGTAGATTTTGGAGACAGTGACTCAACTGGCTTCAGCAGAATAATATGATCTAAGCAGACTGGGAAAAGCAGAACTCAAACCCTCTTTCACTGCAAGCTCACATTTGTGCTATTGTTTCATAGAATAATTAGAGAAATTTAAAAAAAAAAGTCATGGATTCGGGAGACTTCTTTCTCTAATCTGTCCTCAAATTACTCATTAAGCAAACAAATATCAAGTTTACTGATGTATGTTTTGGCTGCCTATTTTAATGAATTAACCAATAGTAGTTTTGGCACCTCTATTTGATAAAATATTATGCAGCTATAAATGAAGTATTTTCCAAGAAGGTTTTTTTTTTTTTTTTTTTTTTTTGGTTTTTGGGCCACACCCTGTGCCGCTCAGGGGTTACTCCTGGCTATGCGCTCAGAAGTTGCTCCTGGCTTCTTGGGGGACCATATGGGACACCGGGGGATCGAACCGCGGTCCGTCCTAGGCTAGCGCAGGCAAGGCAGGCACCTTACCTCCAGCGCCACCGCCCGGCCCCTTCCAAGAAGGTTTAAGGGCAAAAGAAAATGTTGATGTGAAAAGGGAGAATAAAGGTAGCATAGCTAATGTCATTTAACCTGTGTGGGAGAAAGTGTGGGTAGAAATGAAAAAGGAAAAAGCAAATTCACTCTACCATTCATAATGTTTATCTCTAGGTAGTAGAATAATGGGGTAATTTTTTTTTTTTTGATTTTTGGGCCGCACCTGGTGGCACTCAGGGGTTTCTCATGGCTCTGCTCTCAGTAATCACTACTGGCAGGCTCAGGAGATGCTGGGAATCAAACTGGGTCCGTCCTGGGTTGGCCATGTGCAAGACAAATGCTGTGCTATCTCTCCAACCCCAATATTTTTTTTGAATTCTGAAAGTTCTCCAAAGTATTATTAATCAGTGGGTAAAGCATTATTTAAAAATTTTTTTTGGACTTTAATTTACAAAATCATGAGAACCCAAGAACAAGCTAGCAAATTTTCAGTAAGTAATACAAGGTGACTCCTGTTTCCCATCTTCTACCTCTGTGACTGAACAGTTAGAAACACCCAGCATTTGACCATGAAAGTGATTTTAAGAGCTAACTTGGAAAGTTATAGAGAAGGCAATGCTAGCTCTTCAAAGTTAAAATGTCATCATGCTACAAACTGAGGGTTTGCAACATCTTGGCATCTGGAGTTAATCATTCAGTCTCTTGAGAGCTTTAATGAAATGTTTACTGAGCTCTAGCGAATGTTCAGCGGAGTTCTTTGCCAGGATTTGGCTTCTGATCATTTTGTTTCTTCATACAGAGAAGCACAGCTCAGTAAAGGAGAACTTCCGCTACGCAAACCTTACATGCAGCTCTGGCAAGCAAGTTCCAGGAGCTCCTGGCCGCCCAAGTACCACTAAGGACACATTTATCACTGTTGAGTTTGAACTTGAAACTAATCAAAAGGAGGTGACAGGTTGGTTTGCAAGCAGTCTGTGGTGCCAGGCTTCTCACAGCTCTCTCTCTCCATTTCTTTGCCTTTCGCTTTTCATCATTCTTGGGGGTGGGGATAGTACAACTAATTAAGTATCTCCTGTTTTTAGTGTTTTATTTTGCTTGTATGTTTTAAACCCCTAAATGAAATAGAATTTGTTTGGAATCTGATGATTTTATCTTATTTTCATAAAAATCCAAAGCTACCATTTTTGGTCAACAAATGGCTATTTGAATCAAATGCTGCCCAGCCTGCTCGGTGCCCTGCTCCAAGCCTCTCCCGTTCTGTCCACAGGGGCCTGTGGTGTCAGGAAGTCCTGCAGTCAGTCTGGACATCCACTGGGGCTGGGCTGACCCCCCACCCCCACCATGTTGGCCCTTTTGTTTATGTAGCTTCTTGTGAGCTGAGCTGCGTTGTCAAGAGAACAGAGAAGCGAATCCGCAAAGTCCTGCGCAGGCTCCGAAAGGCTGCCCACAGGGGGCAGTTTCACCTCCATCTCTCAGGAACAGATCTTCAAGTGGCTGAAAAGTCTCCGAGAGCATCTGAGCACCAGGTGGAGTCCTGTGGAGTGGGCCAGGGCCTCGTAGAAAACCAATGTGGTGAGTGGCCGGCTGGCCAGGACTTTGTTGCCAACAGCACTTTGCTGAGCTCCACAAATACCAAGGGTAGCCCAGGCAGGGCAGGCCATCCTTTCTGCTCCCTCCCTCTCACTTGCTCTCACTTTGGAGCCCATGTAGTGTCTGTTATCCCTGTTGGACCAGGAGCTCCTTTGCACCTGCCCTAGAACCTGGCTTTCAGTGGACACTTATAAATGTGTGAGGGAAAGAAGGGAAAGGAAGGGGTAAAGGGGGAAAATTTTGCCTGATTAGGGTCTGGAGATAGATGATATCTGAGCACTGTGGTTCAGGGATGTAGGTAGAGCACAGAGCCCCATCAGTACCATTGACCATACCTCTGTCTCTAGCACCATGTAGAGGAGAGTCTGGGGAGCTGCTAGGCCTTCTGGGGGAGATCCCCAGCTTCCACCCAAGGCTCCTGCTAGTATTTTTTTGTTTGTGCTTCTATGTGGAGTCACCAGTGTTTCAGAATACAATGTTAATCTTATGTCTCTGATGAAGTGGGTTAGATGTTCCAGCATGGGCATTCTTAAGAGCTTGTGTGAGAGACCATATGGGGGCAATTATGGGTGAGTCTACCTGCAAGGACTTAGATGAGGAAAATCAAGGCCTCACTTACAGGAATGACAGCAATCATTTCTTGCTGTTATTATTATAATCTTCAGCAATGATTTCTGGTGCCTTCACCTGTTTACAAGCACAATACCAAGCACTGTGTGTGCTTGATCTCATTGAATCCTAACTTTCACCTTACTGGGTAGATCCTATATTCTTCTTTTCATAGTTAGGCAAGCTCAGAGGACTAAGTTCTCTTGCTCAAGATCAATTGATGGTCCAATTCCAAACTGAGCTCAAGTGCCTATCTCCCCCTTTCTGAGGTGTCATTGGAAAAACATCTGAGAAATGAAGCTTCAAGTTAAGGAATAGTAAGTCAGTATTTCTTAGCAAGAAATACTTATTTCTTGCTTATATAGATTCACATATATAGAAGAATTAACAGCAGTGGATACGCAACCCATCTAGTGTTTTACCAAAATAGAAGGAAAATTGAGGATAAAATCAAATGTAATTATCAGGACCTGTTTCTCAAATAGATACTTCGAGTCTTTTTTCAACATCATTTTATTTTATTTATTTATTTTTTAGTTTTTAGGGCCACACCCATTTGATGCTCAGGGACTACTCCTGGCTAAGCGCTCAGAAATTGCCCCTGGCTTGGGGGGACCATATGGAACGCCAGGGGATCAAACCGTGGTCCTTCCTTGGCTAGCGCTTGCAAGGCAGACACCTTACCTCTAGCGCCACCTTGCCGGCCCCAGCATCGTTTTAAATTATAGCAAACAACCAAGTTAATTAGTTCTTGCCAATTAAACACTTGTTTAAATATATATCTTTATTTAAGCATCATGATTACAAGCATGTTTGTAGTTGGGTTTTAGTTATATAAAAAAGAATACCCCTCTGGGGCCGGAGAGATAGCATGGAGGTAGAGCGTTTGCCTTTCATGCAGAAGGTCGGTGGTTTGAATCCCGGCATCCCATATGGTCCCTTGTGCCTGCCAGGGGCGATTTCTGAGTGCAGAGCCAGGAGTAGCCCCTGAGCACTGCCGGGTATGACCCAACCAAAAAAAGAATACCCCTCTTCACCAATGTCCTCCATCTCCCTCCTCCCTCATTCCTTGCCTGTATTCAAGACAGGCATTCTATTTCTCTCACTCACTACTAAACACTTTTTTTTTTTAAAGTCATCTAATAGTAAAGGCTTATTAATTTGGCATTTAAGGATTTGGAGACATTCTGCTCAGCAGATGACCTTTGGACCATCTGTAATCAACTTTAGCAAGATGGCAAAAAAAAAAAAAAAAAAAAAAAAAAGGTTATATTATCTAAAGAATAAATTTCTTTTTATTTATTTAGTTATTTAGTTATTTATTTATTTAGTTAGTTAGTTAATTAGTTTTTGGTCACACCCGGCAGCACTCAGGGGTTACTCCTGGCTCTATGCTCAGAAATTGCCCCTGGCAGGCACAGGGGACCATATGGGATGTCAGGATTTGAACCACCATCCTTCTGCATGAAAGGCAAACACCTTACCTCCATGCTATCTCTCCGGCCCCCAGGAATAAATTTCTTAAACTCCATAGAATTTATAAAGTTCTTTAAATTTAAAGAAAATTAATAACATAGGGGCCAGAGCTATAGTGGTTAGGCCTTGCATATGACTGATCTGAGTCAGTCCCAGCATTCCATATGGTCCCCTGAGCCAAACTGGAGTGATTCCTGAGCAGAGAGCCAAGAATAATCTCTAAGAACCACTAGGGTTTTTTTTTTTTGGTATGGCCCACAAAACAAACAAAAATAATAACAACATATACTTTTATTTATTTTCTTTCATAGATGTTTATCCTTTCATGATGGATGTTTTTAATAAACATACTTGTTAATAATATATCTTTGTATTTAATTATTTTTAAAATCTACTGATTATTTTTGGGGGGATTCACACATGGTGGTGCTCAGGTTCTTGCTCTTGGATCTGTGCTCTGTTCTTAGAGATCACTCCTGGTAGGATTTAGAAGGCTGTATGGGGTGTTAGAGGTTGAACCTAGGCCAATTAAGGCCCTACTCACTGTACTATCTCTCCAGACCCCCTTACTGAAAGATATAATTTTACTTAAAAGATATAATCTAGACAACTGGCAAAATGGTTTTAGTGTTTTAGTGGCTGGGTTCCTAAGAAACTAAGATTGTTTAATTTTAATTTTAGTGGCAATCAGGCCCGGAGAGATAGCACAGCGACGTTTGCCTTGCAAGCAGCCGATCCAGGACCAAAGGTGGTTGGTTCGAATCCTGGTGTCCCATATGGTCCCCCGTGCCTGCCAGGAGCTATTTCTGACAGCCAGGAGCAACCCCTGAGCAAAACGCCAGGTGTGGCCCAAAAATAAAACAAAAAAAATTTTAGTGGCAATCTCTACAGAAGTTGAGAATAATTCATCCAAACCAGGATTCGTTGAGATGTCTCTCTGTGCCTTTCTCTGTAGATGTGACAAAGCAAGGAGAGAATAATAGATAAAGGGCTGTTCTTAAGAAGCTCACATTTTAACCAAGAGAGATAGACAGTAAAAAGAAAAGAACAGAGATAATTCCAGAAATCATATGCTCTATGAAGAAAATAAAATAAAAAGGACTAAATGAGAAGAGAGATCACCTCGGTAGGACCTCAAGGGAGATTCTAAATTGCTAAGTCAAGCTAAGTGACAGTCTTAGGGAAGGAGAAGTCAGAAGGGCAGAGTCAGGGGCATGGCTGGTGTTTTCTTATGACCTAGAAGAAACAAAAGTTGGGGCAAGCTCAGAAGTTTCTGACCTGGCTTGGGACAAGTCACTTGCTTCTAACATGTCTTTCATCTGCCCCAGCCCTGTTTCATATGCAGAAGGCACTGAAAAAAAAATGCCCGTGGGTTGAATGCATGGTTCAGTGAACAAGATCACTGGGGAAGAAATAAGCAGAGAAGATTTATAGGAAAAGCAGAAGGGTTGAGAGAGCAAGAGTGAAAAGAAAAGCTGTGATCCAGAATGGAGACACAGAGCAGTTTTGGGTGATAGGCATTAAGTCATTGAGTGCAGCCCTGCAGGTGCTGGAGGCAGCTAGCAGAGAGGTGACTCAAGCTACCACTTGAGTGGTGACTGTTGGTCCAAGGCCAACAGGGCTAACGCAGGAACAGGGCAGGAAAAGGGAATGTTGGGAACTTTCTACAGTGATTAAAAGAAAAAGGTGACGAGCCAAGGACACAAGTCCATGGGGATGAAGATTAGGGAAATACACAGTAGTTACTGTGGGATGGAATGCTGGGATGCTCCAGCATGGAGGAAAGAAATCTAGGATAATGTGACTTGCAGAGCCGGGGTGATGCTTAGAGTAGAAGTAAAACCAGAGGGATAGGAAGGACAGGCCGTGGTAGGGAAGAGTAGCTTGAGAGGTTGAATTTGGGTTACTGTAAGGTTTTCTGGCAGAGATGTCCAGGGTATCTAGGATTCTAGGAAAGCTACTTTCTCTCCAGTATGTACATCCTCTGACTTACCTTCTGCTAACAGCAGCCCAGGATTCCTTCTACTCCTGGGCCAGTGATGGCTAACCTATTTGAGCCCGAGTGCCCAAACTGCCGCACAATGCCCAGTCCTCCCAATGGTCATTCTGGCCCTGTTGCCAGGTGAGCTGCAAAGCAGACACCGGCACACTCACCTCCCACCGTGCCGCATATCTTAATTGTGGACCTCTTCCCGTGTGCCAGCTGCAAGGCCTTCGCGTGCCAGCGCTGGCACGAGTGCCATACGTTCACCATCGAGTTCTGGGCACTGCAACCTGCTCTTTTCACTTTCCTGAAACTGTTGCCCCCCCTACAGTAGTACCACTGATTATGCCTCCACCTATCTTCAAGTTTTTCTTTATTCATTCATTTCCAATGGCACTCGAACTTTAAATCCAGAAATTTTCTTAGACTTTAAACCTCTCTACAAATCTTATTCCTTCAGCATCCAATAGAGTAAGACTCCTGGAAAGAGTTGTCTGTACTTATTGTCTTTCCATCCTTCCTCTTCTACTCTCTCTAGTCTGTTCTCTCTAATAAAACTTCTTTTTCTTGGGGCTGGAGCAATAGCACAGCAGTAGAGCATTTGCCTTGCATGCAGCAACCCAGAACGGACCCAGGTTCGATCCCCAGCATCCCAAATGGTCCCCCGGGGCCTGCCAGAAGCAATTTCTGAGCTCAGAGCCATGAGTAACCTCTGAGTGCTGCTGGGTGGGCCCCAAAACACACACACACATACACACACATGCACACACACACACACACACACACACACACACACACACACACACACACACACACACACACACACACACACACACACACTCCAAACCCAAACTGCTTTTCTCAACCTTTCTAATAGCCTTCACAGTGCAAGGCCAGCTTCCATTTAGTATTGACCATTGTCCTCCTCCTGGAAATGCTTTCCTCTCCTAGGGTTCATATATCACAGACCCATGATTCTCCTCCCACCTGGATGCCTGCTTTCTTTTCTTTCCATTCAAGCTCATCCCTAATATTTCAACCACAAGTCACCATGGCTCAGACCATCTTCTTTATGTTTAAACTCTGCTGGTGATCTCATCCACTGTCATTACTTTAAATACTCCAATCTGCTACTGATTTCCAAATCACCACCTCCAGCTCTGGCCTCTGCTTTGTTTTATGAACTCTGTCTTGGAGATGTTGACTGTTTTTAACACACACACACGCAAAGTAAAATATTTTTGACCACATGACTGTTTATTTCCTTTACATACTTATACTGTTGGCTAATATGATTATCGTAAAAGAGAAGGATGAGATACAGATTGAATAAACAAAAAATTAAAATAACTGGCCAGTTTCTTTAGATGCCAATTTATCATTTGGCAAGATTTATTGTTAACTGTAAGTACATTTTTAAAATAATCTTTATTTAATGCTAGTATTTTTTATTTTGCTTTAGAGACTATGATATACAATATATATAATGTTGTATATAATGCATAACATATTCCAACAACACCCTCTCAACAGAGGTGGAGCTTCTCTCTACCAACCCCCAGTGTTTTTCTTCACCCATTCTATCTTCTAGCCTATTACCATCCCCACAGTGATATTCTTCCTACTAAAAACCAGTTCTCAGTTTTTATTGTTTTTGAGTATTTGTTGTTTTCTTATGTTTCTTTATATATCACATATGAGAGAGGTCATTCTCAGTCTGTCCCTCTCCTTTTGACTAATTTCACTCAACATAACTCTTTTTTTTTTTTTAAATTGTTTTGGGGCCACATCCAGTGATGCTCAGGGTTTACTCCTGGCTCTGCTCTCATTAAAGAGCCATGATTTACAAAGTTATTGAAAGTTGAGTTCTAGGCATGTAATAGTTTAATACCAATCCCACTACTATTTGTCCATCAATCCCCCCACTTGTGCTCCCATACTCTATCACCTCCCCCACTCCCAGTCCATATTTTTTTCTTATATACTGCTAGTATTAAATCCTTGATGTCTGTCTCATAGTGTGGTTTGACCAACAACAAGTAAAAACTGGGTTGGCTCTGGACAGCCCTGTCGCTCACTTGTGCTTGTGTGACTGTGCTACCATCAGTCCATGGGTACTGCAGGAATCATTCGAAGGTATTTAGTGGTGGCTGTTAGGGTTGAAATAAGGTACTAGAATCAGGAAATCTCTCAATCAAGCTCAGTTAAACTGTATTATTTTCATTACATTGAAAAGAAGCAAATAAGTCTGTATCTTCAACCCCACTCCAAGTTGTGGATTACTGGCTCATCTGCTCTTTTCTTTCCTTAGATAATTGTGTGTTCACATGTGCTGATTCAGAAACACCAGACACCAGTCTAACCATTGATGGTGTCTTTTTATTCTTTCCCACTTAGTGGTTTTTATTGAAACTTATTTAAAAGTAAGTGAAGTGGGCCCGGAGAGATAGCACAACGGCGTTTGCCTTGCAAGCAGCCGATCCAGGACCAAAGGTGGTTGGTTCGACTCCCGGTGTCCCATATGGTCCCCCGTGCCTGCCAGGAGCTACTTCTGAGCAGACAGCCAGGAGTAAGCCCTGAGTATCGCCGGGTGTGGCCCCAAAACAAAACAAAACAAAAAAAAGTAAGTGAGGAGAGGACAAAAGTATGTATTCAAGAGAAAGCGCAGGTTCTCCAGAGTGGAAAGAGAAAAATGAAACAAGTATTTCTTGTTCAAGAGAGCACACAGGCTTGAAAAACAAAGTTTTCTTCCTTCCTGTAGTGTTAAATAATTAATGATGGTTGCGGATGGTGAAGGATGGAGGTGGATCTTTCTCTGCCACCCCAGGCCACGTGGCTCCGCAACCCCCATTCAGTTAGCGGGTCCCAGGTTTAGGTGAACGGTGGAATCACTCATCCAGAGACAGGCATCAGGAAGCATCAACTTTATTCATACCCTATCCACCACATGTGTGGCCGCTATCATAACCTTTTAAGCACAGCCATTCTTAGCTAGCCCTGCATCTTAACTTCTTTCAGCCATCTTCCCTTTGACCTCCATTCTGGCCAAAGACCAAAGGCCAAAAGCGCAAAAGGGCCTAATCCCCTGGGTCAAAGGCCTTATCTACCTTTTCCAAGACCCCTCCCAGGAATGGGCGGGGTCTTGCAGGTAAGGTCAAGTTACCTAGGAAGGAGGGATGAGGCTTCACCTACCTTCCTTCCCTCCTTCCTTCCTTCCTTCCTTCCTTCCTTCCTTCCTTCCTTCCTTCCTTCCTTCCTTCCTTCCTTCCTTCCTTCCTTCCTTCCTTCCTTCCTTCCTTCCTTCCTTCCTTCCTTCCTCCTTCCTTCCATCCTTCCTTCCTTCCTTCCTTCCTTCCTTCCTTCCTTCCTTCCTTCCTTCCTTCCTTCCTTCCTTCCTTCCTTCCTTCCTTCCTTCCTTCCTTCCTTCCTTCCTTCCAGTGGATACGTTGGAGCCACTAATATAATCAGTACCTTTTCACAATCAATATTTGTATGACCAGAAAACTTCTCAAAACTAACATGTCTAGGGGCCGGAGAGATAGCATAGTGGTAGGGTGTTTGCCTTAAGTGTATCCAATCCAAGATGGACGGTGGTGATTTGAATTCTGGCATCCCTTATGGTCCCCCATGACTGCCAGGAGTGACTTCTGAGCACAGAGCCAGGAGTAACCCCTGAGAGCCACTGGATATGTCCCCAAAACCAAAAAACAAACAAACAAACAAACAATAACAACAACTAAAACTAACATGTCTAAAGAGAATTTTTATTTTCTCCCTCACAAATAAAATCTGCCTCTCTTCCGTGTGTCTTTCATTACATCTGTCTATCCAATTGTAGGAGTTGAAAAACCTTAGCATCACCTTGAACTCTCATTTTTTATGCTTTTCATCTAGTCCATTAGCAATTCCTGTCTATCCGGCTTTAATGAGTCCCAAGTCCGGCTATTTTTCTCTTCTTCCACTCTATATGCAACTAATATCACAAGCCTCATCTATTGTGAGAAGCTTAAAATTGTTCTCTTTACCCTTCCTGTCAGTTTTCAGTAATCAGATCTTTAAAATCTTAAGTCATATCATGACACTTCCCATTCAAAATCTCCAACATACTTTGCATAAAGTCAATTTCATATAGCCTGAAAGAATGTGTGGGCTCTGGTCCTTCCTGGTGGTACTTGGCAGGTCATTTTTTGCTGGAGATCAAACTGAGGCCTCTCTATGCGCAAAGAATGTACATGCCTTTTAAATTTATTTTCTTTTAATACATTCCCACTGTACCATTGCAGGTCTATTTTTTTATTTTTATTTTTTTGGTTTTTGGGTCACACCTGGCAGTGCTCAGGGGTTACTCCTGGCTCTACGCTCAGAAGTCGCCCTTGGCAGGCACAGGGGACCATATGGGATGCTGGGATTTGAACCACCATCCTTCTACATGAAAAGCAAAAGCCTTATCTCCATGCTATCTCTCCAGCCCCTGTAGGGCTATTTTTGTTGTTGTTTCATTCTAGTCCAGTCTCTGCGCAGAAGAGTCCTTCCTGGTTACCTTCTAAATGCACCAGCCTCTCTCTCTCCTCTTCTCCCCATTTACCACTTCATCTTTTCCTCAACCCTGTTTTACTTTTTTTGATGACAAACATTTTACTGTATATTGATTTGTTTGCTAATTTCTTGTCCACATTTCTCACTAGAATGAGACCTTCTCTAGGTTAGGGTATAACTGTCTCCACTCTCGAGACTTGTACTCAGCACATGATCAGTGCTCAGTAAGTATTTAACTAGATGAATGAATCAATTCATTCTTACAGGGACAACAAATAAAACCCCACAGATAGTCTTCAATACTAAGGAAAAAGAAATGACAAAGGGCAAACCTTTGGAGGGATATATTTAAATGAGAGTAAAAGGCAGCGAAATACCAGCTCCAGGTACTAAGACCAGAAGAGAATGCTGAATGTATTGAGAAATCCAGACAGAGAGATGTCAGGATGCTCAACTCTCTGTCCCATCTCTAAAAATATTTTCTTTTATTTGTTTGTTTTGGTTACACCCGGCAATGCTCAGGGGTTACTCCTGGCTCTGTGCTCAGAAATTGCTCGTGGCAGGTTCAGGGGACCATATGGGATGCTGGGATTTGAACCGCCATCTGACCTGGATTGGCTGTATACAAGGCAAATGCCTTATTGCTGTGCTATCGCTCTGGTCCCTTTAAAAATATTTTCAAACAAACCTAAAAACAAACCCCAAATCCTGGACAGCTGTGACAAATTCATTTCTCAGTCTGACAGGTCTGTTTCCTGTTATCCTGAAATATTGAAAGAGGGGTTGGGGGACGCACTGGAGAGATAGGACAGCAGGTAGGAAGGACGCTTGCCTTGCGTGCAGCTGATGCAGGGTCAATCTCTTGCACCCCAGATAGCCCCCCGCCCCGAGTTTGCCAAGAATAATCATGGTGCTCAGAGCCTGGAGTAAGCCCTGAGCACTGCCAGGTGTAGTCCCAATACCAAAAACAAACAATAAAAAAGGGGTTCAGGCCAGGGAATACAGCTCAGCAATAGAGCCCTTGTTTTGCTTGTGTGAGGTCCTAGCTTGGATTCCCAGCACGGCATAAAAGGATAATAATAAAATTCCTGATTAGAGGGGTTCAGACAACACTGCCTAGAACACCTCTGAAGGCAGCCTGCTCAGGATATCCCAGGAATCTGTGAGCTGGGGCTGCCCGTGGTTCTCCTTCTGGAGCACAAGCGCGATTGTTAAGAAAATAGTTAGATGCTAGAGAGTGACCTCTTTTATCAGGTTCACCATTTTAGCCAAAGAGAAACCACAGTATTTGTCCACAGCTTGAAACACTCAAAGGCTCTAGTGTTGAAAAGAAGGGTGAGCTTTTAGGTCCTTTTGTCACCATTAATCCAGGTCCCTGCTGCTCTCTCCCTTTTGCATCAGAAAAGCTTTCTCATATTTTCCTTTTAAAGAGGGAGAGAAAACAGCTGTGTGGGATTTGAGAATGGGCTTTTAATGGTCACTGGAGACACACAAAAGCTTTGCTGTGATAGTGAAGTGTTCTGTGGGCAATTGACTCCTTTGTCTGGGGCAGCAAAACAAGCTGGCTGCTCCAGGAGAAAAGAGAACCTACTGGAACGTGTGATTGGGGTCTCCTCGGGCCAGATAGGCGGCACATTTGCAAAAAAGCCGTTTTCAGGCGTCTCTTCATGACCTTTCAAAGTTGCTTTTAGTGTTTAGCTCATTTTTACCTTGTGAAAGAAATCGATTTGGAAGGTGCTGGGCATGAATTATTTCTGTAGGTCTTTCTCTCCAGAGGGCAAATGGAAACAGTGAGTGACAATCTGAGTCTGCTGATGTGAAGCAGGTCTTTCACTGTGAGAAAGAAGAGCTGGTGGCCTCTTCTAGGTCGGCTCAAGGGGCATTTCTCAGCCCTTTGCTGGGTTGGAAAATGGCAACAGATGTGAGATATTGTGAGACTTCTCAAAATGTTAACTTTGAAAGGACTTTGGAAGGCTTAAATAGTTCTAACAAGGAGTGGAGTGAAAGGGCAGGGGCCCAGTCAGTCACTCTTTGCAGTGTGCATTGCAGTTTTGTCAATCCATGGAGGAGATCCATTTGACATAAGGTCAGTGATGCCATTGAAACCTGGGACCACATGGGCTCTTCTCCTCTGGGTGAATGAGTATTAGGAAAACAGCTCCCAGGGAAATGACTTGGGCCAGGAGAGCTCCAGACAGTGGTGGTTTTCTTACATTCTACTTGTCTTTATGGCATTTTGACTCCAGGGATCATTGTCTCAATACAGGCTCAGTTCAGGCACTTGGATGTCAGGTGAGACACAGGATAAAAGTCATAAATTCTGAGTTCATAATTTCCAAGAGCAGTTCATGGGAGATGGGCTGAAACCAGAGTGCATATGGGAGCCATTACTGCTAGGGTTGCATGGAGAGTAAGTTTGGAATGATCAATTTTTCTGTCAGAGTTATGCATCAAGCTCATTGCAGTGTTTTTTTTCCTCAGGAAAGCAAGTATTTGGTTCACTTTTAATTTTTTTTTCAGTATCATACAATTATACAGAAGTATGTGAATAATGTAGAAGGTCCAAACAATATTTAAAGAAGTATTAAGATTTTTAGTGCAGAATAGACTTTATGGAGTGAATGCATTTAATTGCTGAAATAATATTTAGAGCGTGTCATTATTTGTTTTATAAGAAATGAAAGACTTTAAAATTAGTTATTATTATTATGATTTCTTTTGTTTGTGATGCTTAGGGCTTACTTCTGGCTGTATGTGCCGGGATCATTCTTAATGGGTTTAAAATTAGTTATTATTATTATGATTTCTTTTGTTAAGTGATGCTTAGGGCTTACTTCTGGCTGTATGTGCCGGGATCATTCTTAATGGGGTTCAGGGAATTGTACGGGGTGTGGAGGATCAAATCCTGGTTGGCCACATGAAAGGCAAGCACTCTATCCATTGTATTATTGTTCTAGCCCCAAAAGACTATTTTAAAAAATATTATATAGTGAATAATGAAAGACATTATTATCACTGATAATAGAACTTTGTCACATTGTACCTTAAATGTACCTCTGTAGTCTGCATTTGTAGGCTCTGATGAAAGCACAGATTGCCCCTGTAGCTAGAAGACAGAGAGAATAGCTAGCTTTATCAGTTGATATTTTGTTTTCTGTTTGTTGGCAACTTAAGTATAAAGTTGAATGTGTTTATTCTAATCTAATTCTCCCTATTTCTAATAGAGAATCCTTGGCAGATTGAACTTTAATTGAGTCCTGCTTTTGGTAAATGATCCTTCCCCTCTTAATGCACAATATCCCCTTGCTGTGCATGTATTTCACAGAATAAATGTGGGAACTTCACCAAATTATTTGATATCCGATACTATTTTTTTACACTGTTTTTGTAAAATAGACCTAACAATAGTACTTAGTTCCTCAGGAGTAAATGTAGGTAAAGCTTTTGGCAGGGGATTTAGTAGACTGTAAGTGCTCAGTGAAGTTAGTCACTAGAAAGTTATTTGATGGTTTTGATAAGTTTTGAATTTTGTTGACTGAGACCCAATTCATTATTTTAATTTTCTATTCATATTCCTAAAATAAAGTATAAATTCACATTAACAATCAATACTAGTAACTACTCAGAAGTAGAATGATTTCATTTCTTTATGACTTATTATGTTACTTTGTAACATATATAATTAATCTTATAATATATAATTTTATAATATATGATCTTATAATATATAATTAATCTTATTACAAATAGGAAACATAATTTTTGGAGCATTTATGAGACCCTTGAGATCATCCTCTCTAAATGAATGAATCTTTTAAAACATTTTCTGGTCATATTCCTCTCCTGTCAATGGCCTCTTTATGTGCAGAATAAAATCCAAATATCTGGCATTCAATAACTCTTTTAGTCTATTTCTATCCTTCCTTTCTTAAGTTTTCTCACAGGTTATGCATGAATCTTACCACCTATTTCCTTAACTGGGGAAATCCTACTCAGCCTTCAAGACCCAAAACAAATCTAATGTCCCCTGCAGCCTTCTAGGATATAAGTTGCCAGGATTAATAGCATTTTCTGCTCTCTTCTTGTAGTACTAGGTCTTTGTTTAATAAAAAAAAAAATCTCCCTCCGGAGAGATAGCACAGTGGTCTTTGCCTTGTAAGCAGCTGTTCCAGGACCTAAGGTGGTTGGTTCAAATCCCGGCCTCTCATATGGTCCCCCATGCCTGCCAGGAGCTATTTTGAGCAGATAGCCAGGAGTAACCCCTGAGCACAGCCGGTTGTGGCCCAAAAACAAACAAACAAACAAATCTCCTTCTGGGGCCAGAGAGATAGTACAGCGGTAGGGCATTTGCCTTGCATGCTGCCGACCTGGAAGGGACCTCGATTCCCAGCATCCCATATGGTCCCCCAGCATGAGTGCAGAGCCAGGAGTAACCCCTGAGTGCTGCTAGGTGTGACTCAAAAACCAATCAATCAATCAATCAGTCAACGAGTGAACAAAGTTAAAAAAAAATCTGTATCTGGAGGAGCGATAGTAGGCAAGCAGTGCATTTGCCTTGCACACAGCCTACCAAAGTTTGGTCTCCTTGCACCTCGTAGTTTCCCTATGGAATCACTTCCCGGAATGATCCCTGAGTACAGAGTCCTCTGTCAACTGTGGCCCCAAAACAAACAAGCAAACAAAGATCATCATTGTTTTTCTCAGGCCCTGTGAAGAGTCAGCTAGTGCTGTGCTACAGAAGTCAAAGTCGTTAGGATCATTGTTATTTTTGCCCAGGAAACCATGGTCTAGGCAGGAATGAGCACCTGTACACAGTGGGCAACATGGCCCTTGCCAAGGGGAGTGCATAGGGAACCCAGGGGTGGCATGTATTTTGGGTCTGGGGGAACTGTGCTGTGAATGACAGCTGTTTATATACATCTTTAGCACTCACATTTTCCTTCCTAACCCTCAGACTCCTCATTAATAAGATCATTTCACCCTTTGGCTAGTCAGTTGCAGGGCTGGGACTTACTACGATGGAACACAAGATCGCTGCATTTTATGTCCAAATGGAACTTTCCAGAATGAGGAAGGACAGATCACATGTGAACCCTGCCCAAGACCAGAAAATCTGGAGAACCTGAACTCTCCAGAAGCTTGGAATGTATCTGAATGTGGAGGTAAGAATGTATCCTCCTCTTTTTTAACTTCACTTTTAGAAAATACACAGAGCCTTTAAGAACACTAGACCTGTACTCTGCACGCTGGGCTTCTCTAAGCAGGGGCACATTGTTTTTCTTCTGTGGTTTTCCAGTATTCAGCTCAGTGCCTGACACATTTCTAGATGGATGCTCACTTGAGAAAATAAACAAAGATCTGGTCAAATAAAATGGTAGGGGAAAGTGCAGATGTTAAAATTGCATGCTTCATTGACCGCAAATAAATATATCTTGGGACTTGAGTTGACTCTCATTTCAGATAGTCAGAGCTCTGTAAAAGTGTTATTATGGAGAAAGATGTCTGATTATTTTTTAGCTTTGGTTTCAAATTCAGATCTCACTGATTTAAAAAGAATATCACTGGTGGCTCTTTTATGCATATCACTTAACAAAATAAGTAAAAGTTAGTACAATTATAATCAATTATAATAGCAAAACATTGTTTAAAGAAAATATAAATAAAAATGTTCATAAGTCAGAAATCTTCAAATTAAAGTGTCAGCATTTTGTGGCGATAATTTTCTGTCCCCAAATATGTCCAGTTTCTAATCCCTAGACCTATAAATATTTAATTTTTTAGCAATCGGAATTTTGCTGATTGTTATTTAACTAAGAATTTGGACATAAAGAGACTGTCTTGTATTACTCATATGAAAGCAATGTTTCTACCAGTAGTACATTGGAAACATCAGCATGATCAAAAAAATGCAATAGAATCACATGAACAGAGATTTGGGAGAAGAACCTTTGAGTCTGAAGAAGGGGGTCCAAGTCAAGAAAAAAAATATTCTACTAGAATTTCTAAAAACATGGGAAGAAAAACTCTCCTCTTAATTTCCCCAAAATGCAAACTCCTGGAAGTTAGCTAACTGAGATTAGAATTTTGAATTGGTGACCTCTAAAGTTCTAACGAAATTAATTTGTATTACAAATTAATATATAGTGTATACAACCACTAATTTTAGTTATATTTTAACTTTATTTATTTATTTATTTATTGATTGATTGATTATTTGGTTGTTTTGGGGGGCCACACCCAGTGGCACTCGGGTCATTCCTGGCTCTGCACTCAGAAATCGCCCCTGGCAGGCTGGGGACCATAAGGGAATCCAGAAATTGAACCAGGTCCTTCCCGGGTTGGCCAAATGCAAGGCAAACGCCTCATTGCTGTGCTATCTCTCTGGCCCTAAGTTGTTAAGTAGCAATCAGAAACTAATATAGTCCTTTATCTTTTAATGCAATTACTATTAGATACAGAGACTTTTGTATATAAAACAAAAAAGTAGATTTGTAGCAATGACCTTATAAATTATGATATATAAGTCCAGTTTAAAATATTTATACATTTACAAATATATGTATGTATGAATTTAAATTTGAAAATATTAGCCATCAGGGCCCGGAGAGATAGCACAGCGGCGTTTGCCTTGCAAGCAGCCGATCCAGGACCAAAGGTGGTTGGTTCGAATCCCGGTGTCCCATATGGTCCCCCGTGTCTGCCAGGAGCTATTTCTGAGCAGACAGCCAGGAGTAACCCCTGAGCACCGCCAGGTGTGGCCCAAAAACCAAAAAAAATAAAAAAAGAAAAGAAAGAAAGAAAGAAAATATTAGCCATCCCTTTGCAGAGAACTTGGTAAATAAAATCAGAATAATTATTAATAAAAATGTAAAATTTGAATTTCTTTTTTTTTAAATTTGAATTTCTTAAAACTAAATGTCTTGGTAAAACAATCCTACTCTCCGCCTTCCTCCTAATACATGTCACGTTTCATTTGTTTAATTCAGAATGTATTTAAGTTTCAGGAGTAACTGGATGGTTTGTTTACTCATTCATTTTTTTTGATCCTTCTTTTTTTTACTTTTTTAATTAATTTTTTTTATATAATTTTGTTGCTTAAGCACCGTGGTTAAAACATGTTAGTAATTGGGTTTCAGCCATAAAATGCATACCCCTCTTCTATGGTGGATTTTTTTTTTTTTGCTTGCTTGCTTGTTTTGTTATAATTGAGACCTCTGAAAAGTTTTCACTACTCTCTTATAAGATATTAACCTGGAAGGACTGGAGATATAATATGTGGGTAGGACATTTACCTCTTATGTAGCTTTTATGTAGTTCAATTCCTGGTATCTTATATGGTCCTCTAAGTACCACCAGGAATAATTCCTGAGTGCAGACCCAGGAGTAACATTTGAACATCCCTGGGTGTGACCCAAAAACAAACAAACCTGCAGCCAAGCCCACTTGTATTCTGTGGATTTCTTTCCTATTTGTATTATTAGTATTTCTCTTTGTTTAGCGAGGAGAGGCCTGCTATATTGACACTCCGTGGCCTGCCATGTGGTGGTGGTGGTGGCTGTGGGTTTTTTTTTATTACTTTATTTAAGCTCCATGGATACAAAATTGTTCATGATTGAGTTTCATTCATAGAATGTACACCCTTCATCAGTGCAGTTCCCTACCCCCTCCTGCCTTTGGGGCAGGCATTTTACTTCTTTCTCCTTCTCGTTCCTTCTCTCTCTTTCTCTCTTCCTTTTTTGACATTGGGGTTTGCACTATTGTTAATGAAGGGGTACCATACATCACATTATCCCCTTTTAGCGCACAGTTCTTGTCCAGAGCGATCAGTTCCAACTATCATTGTCAGAGTGGGCCCTTCTCTACCCTAACTGCATTCACTACTTTTTGTGGCAAGATTCTTACCAGGGACTGGTCCTCTTGACCCTCATGATATTATGACTATACTTTCTTATATCGCACAAAATGAGTGAGATTATTCTATATCTATTTCACTCTAACTCATTTCTCTCAGCATAAAATTCTCCATATCTATCCATGTATAAGCAAATTTCATGACTTTTTCTGAATGGATCTGTTCTATATATGTTCTATATATGGGGTTCTTTCTCTAGTGACTCCCAATGCCAGCTGTAGTTCCTACCTTCATACTCAACCGCAAGACTGTTGATGCCTTCAAATTAGGCTCTCAAGATAGCACAGTAGGTAGGAACTTGCCTTGCACACAGTTGACCTTGGTTTAATCCCTAGGGCTTATAATGCCCCAAATGCTACCAGATATAATTTATGAGCACAGAGCTAGGAGTAAACCCTGAGCACTTCCAGGTGTAACTCAAAATATCAAAACAAAACAGATTCTCAGGTTGACTCTGTGATCTCTGCTTATTTTTTACTTCATATAAAGTCCTTGAGCTAACTTAAGATTGAAAAGGAAAAATTTCTTGATGTTGTTTGTACTTGTATGTGGCCTGATTAAGGTGTATTTGAAATAATGAGAATATTAGCAATAATACTATTATTGGGCCAGGAAAATTTTTCACGTATGAGAGCACAGTGATGTCCTGAGGTAATAGAGGGGGATGCCTTGGGAAACAAGAGAGAGGAATTTTTATATTATCCTACCAGTATCAAGGAGTGTGCCTAAGGAGCACATGCATCTTGTCCTTCACTTAAATGTAATAAATAGGTTGAAGAGAAGCACAGGAGGTGAAGCACTTGGCTGCCTTATCAGACCTTGGTTTCACTGTATATGGTCCCCTGACCATGTGCTGTATAAGTCTCTCCTGAGCACAGATCCAAGAATAGCCTTTGAGCACCTCTGGATGTGGTCTAAACCTCCCTTTTCCCAAGTAATTGTAATAAAGTAATGTGTTTACAGTAAATGCTACTGAACCCTCTGTCCACATCGACTAAACTAGGTGCAGTGATTAAACTAGGTGAAGTTATTAGTCAATTAAAGGCAGCCAGAAGACACCTCTGTGACACCTCATTGGGGAAGCTGACTGGTAAACAGGGACAACTCTTCTGATCAGTCTCACACTACAGGAATTTGTGACCCTTTGGGGGAGTGGGCAAACTTCTTGGCTGAATTATGTAACTGATTCCAGAGCAGAGACCACCCTTGCTGGGGGTTCTGGCACTGCAGGAGCTGCTAGGCCTGAGTTCTGGCCACAAATCAAATGCGCCTACTTTTGGAAAACATAGCACTAGGTTCTGTGGTTCCTATCCTTGCCCTGTTTGTGCCCCAGGGCTTCAATGACAGCAGAGCTGAAGTTGGCACAGAGACAAAATAACCATTGTCTGATCTTATCTAAGGGGAGGTGGTACAGGGCCTTCTGGGGGGAAGAGGAGGCTTGCTCATCTCGGATCATTGGTTCCCTCATCTTAGGTCTGTGCCAACCTGGTGAATACTCAGTGGATGGCTTTGCACCCTGCCAGCTGTGTGCCCTGGGCACATTCCAGCCTGAAACTGGTCGTACTTCCTGCATTCCCTGTGGAGGGGGCCTGGCCACCAAGCACCCTGGAGCCACTTCCTTCCAAGACTGTGAGACTAGAGGTGAGACCTGTCTTTTATCCAGAATTGAATCTCTTTTTTAGGAACCATGGGTGTCTGTCTGAGTTGCAATCAAGTGTAGCCCAGAGAATCCCATATGGTGCTCTTGTCTGGGTGGAGGTGGGGGAAGCCAAGACCTCAGCGCTATGTCCCCTTCAGGATATGCTGTGGGCTTAGGGTATCTGCCATGGTTTCTCCATAACCACTCCTATGCACAGGGCTGAGTGGAGGAATAATGGGACAAAGGATCAGACTGTGTTCACAGACCCTTTGAGCTTCTGCTTTCCAGCTTTTCCCTATCCTGTCCTCTGGCCAAGTACTTTCCACTCCAGGACAGACCCCACTCCTTTCTCCTGCTAGAATTCAACTCTGAGCCCCGCCGAACTCATGTTCCCCACAATTCTCAGTAATCTCTTCCACCTAAATTATGATCACTTATGCCCAAATTCTGCGTGGACCAGAAGTTTCAAAGATGCATTCATGTTTTTCTTTTTTCTTTTTTTTTTTGGTTTTTGGGCCACACCCAGCGGTGCTCAGGGGTTACTCCTGGCTGTCTGCTCAGAAATAGCTCCTGATAGGCACGGGGGACCATGTGGGACACAGGGATTCGAACCAAACACCTTTGGTCCTTGATCGGCTGTTTGCAAGGCAAACGCCACTGTGCTATCTCTCCAGGCCCGCATTCATGTTTTTCTTTGTATTTCCTGTAGTGTCCCACATCACATGTTCACCACAAGCTGGCTAGTTAGGGAATTCAAGTGTTGACTAATCCAAAGTACATGAAAAAACTGCTTCATTTGGACATAAAATTTAATGTCAGTAAGCATGAAGCCTTTTGTGTTGCAATGGATGAAGTAACTGTCTTCTCTCTTCCATCCTCTCACTTTCTCTCACCCTGCAGTTCAGTGTTCACCCGGACACTTCTACAACACCACCACTCACCGCTGTATTCGGTGCCCAGCAGGGACATACCAGCCTGAATTCGGAAAAAATAATTGTGTTTCCTGCCCAGGAAATACAATGACAGACTTTGATGGCTCCACAAACATCACCCAGTGTAAAAGTAAGTCTTTGTCCAAGGATTTTCAAGTGTTCAGGTTTACCTCAGGCCAGGGGTGGTTTGTGACGGAGGTGGCAGGGTGCCCAGGTTCTATCAAAACTCCACAGACCTTGTCAGCTCAGTTTCTGGCTCTCAGGTCAGTGCTGGTGAGGAGTGAGACTTGACCCCCCCCCCCAAGTACTCACTTTTATTAATCTTGGCTCCTTCTTTAGACTTACTCATGAGCTGTCCTTGCATGTATTTTTTTTTCTGGTACGAAATTTTGCTTTAGCTCTCTTTAGTCAGCACTGATTAAGGATCTGTGATGTGCCAACTCTGAGAAGAGCAAAATCTTGATTCAGTGGAAGTACAGGCTGTGAGGTTGTGAGGAAGTAGATATGTACTGTCCTGAGAAATGAGGAGTTTCTAGAAGGCATGAGCTTTTGATGTGGAGAGGCGGGGACAAAGATGGGGAAGGAGTAAGTGAAAGAGCTTTACATTTAGGAGTCACTGGGAAGCACAAGTTCAGATAAGTAAAAAACTTTGGGGAACAAGAGCACAAAATATGCCGGAGAGGTCTAGGACAAAGAAGGAGGAAATGTCTTGATGTCATGCTAAAAAGTTTGACCTTTGTTTGTTTACTTTGTTTTGTGTTGCTTATTTTTTTTGTTGTTGTTCATTTGTTTTTGGGTCACTCTGGCAGCGCTCAGGGGTTACTCCTGGCTTTACACTCAGAAATTGCTCCTGCCAGGCTTGAGGGGACCATATGGGATGCCGGGATTTGAACCACTGTCCTTCTGCATGCAAGGCAAATGCCCTACCTCCATGCTATCTCTCCATCCCCCATTTTTTTGGGTTATATTGCTTGTTTTAAGTGGTATGAGAGAGAGTTGGGAATATGGCTCAGCCATAAGAGGCACGTGCCCAGTTTCAGGTGACTCTGTCAGATTGGATCAGCACTACACATCTCCCCACATGTCTTCTAAGAATGAAAAACACTGGTTTTAGGGTTTGCTCCCCCTCCCACGCCACACATATACTGGAAATAGTAAATTTCAGTTGCAAATGTATTAGAGAGGAAAAAGATAATCCTGTCAACATCTCTTCATCTCTTGCCCAGAGTTACTTCAGTTTTAAGCATTAACCCCCTTCAAGACAAGGACTGTGGCTTTCTCATTTTGGAACCCTCAGAGTGTTCGCTAGCATTTATTAGATGAATAACGATTCAGTGAAACAATATAGCTGAGGTACAGACTCTGTGTGTGTGTTTGTGTGTATGTGTGTGTGCGCACACACGTGTACAGGTGCAAGCTTGTGTGTACTTTCTGCTTTTGATTCCAGGGTTGAGTATCTAGTATGCCCCTTCCTGACTGATGGCTGTATTCTCCTTCTCACTTAAAATGCTTGAGAGATAGGACAAGTGATAAGTAAGGTACTTGCCTTGCATGTGGCTGACCCCAGTATGAATTGTAGTTCCATATATGGTATCCTGAATATTGCCAAAAATGATCTCTGAATACAGAACACATCCAATGTGGCTCCAAAATGAAACAAAACAAACAAAAGAATGAAATAAATTGTGAAGAGGAGATAGCTCAATGGACTGGAGTGCATGCTTAGCATGTGTGAAGCCCAAGTACTGTCCCCAACACGGCAAGATCCCATGACCTCCAAGCCAATCCCCTCTTCCACACAAATCAAATAAAATATGATATGATGGGCCCGGAGAGATAGCACAGCAGCGTTTGCCTTGCAAGCAGCCAATCCAGGACCAAAGGTGGTTGGTTCGAATCCCGGTGTCCCATATGGTCCCCCGTGCCTGCCAGGAGCTATTTCTGAGCAGACAGCCAGGAGTTACCCCTGAGCACCGCCGGGTGTGGCCCAAAAACCAAAAAAAAAAAAAAAAATGATATGATAGTGAGCAGAAGGAAAAATGAATGAGCATGACTGTCATGAGCTCCTCAAAGAATTTTATGAAAGGGCCTGATACTTTTCACTGAACAGAAAGCTCTTGTCTTTCTTTGACAAACCTTGAAGCTCTTAAGTCACAGCTTCTTCTGACACTTAGACTTTGTAAACAAGATCTTAAAACCTAGGTTTGTCCTTTCGTTTTACAAATCTCTGCCCCTAATCTTAAGGTAATGAGGAAACAGTATTGGGGGAGTTCAGGGCCAGGTGTCTGGGAGGGGAATCGATGGAGCTAGACCTCCAGGGGCACTGGGCATCACAGAGCAGACATTTTTCCCAGACAGTGTCATTTCTGGCTTCACGTCCTCTACAATGGGGATACAGTTTCTTTAGCAGAGTAGATGTGCTGTGCCACAATATCCACCCAACTGTCCCTTCACAAATCTCTTCATTTCCCTTTTAGACAGAAGATGTGGAGGGGAGCTGGGAGATTTCACTGGATACATCGAATCCCCAAACTACCCAGGCAACTACCCAGCCAACACCGAGTGTACATGGACCATCAACCCACCCCCCAAGCGTCGCATCTTGATTGTGGTCCCTGAGATCTTCCTGCCTGTAGAGGATGACTGTGGGGACTACCTGGTGATGAGAAAAACCTGTGCGTTTCACCCATCTGTCTCCTACCCCTTCTACAGTCAGCTGGGGATCCTGATAGTGTGACCTCCCACTTTAACTGTTAGAAGCAGGCCTAGAATGTGAGCTTGGTATGAAAAGTAGCAAGCGGGAGTTTATAGAGCTTGCCAGAAAACAGTTTAACTAAAGGCACATTGGGCCCCTTGCTGAGAGCAGGAGATAGGGCTGATCAAAGTCAATCTTTCCTCTGTGCTCAATGAAAGGATCCAGAGAGCTAGTGAAGCTCAGGCAGTACTGGTCCCTTCAGTTTGGGAAGAAGCTCCTGGCCTGAAGACTGACAGAGGTTGGGACGTGGTCCTGCTGGGCAGGACCTGCCTTCACCCTAACACAAGAGCTCAGGTGCATGAGGTCATGATGTAGCATATGGATTGCCCGTGTCTGAAGCCCAGCTTCACCTCTTATGAGGTCTATAATCTTGGATATATATTCTTTTTATTTTCTTGGATATATATTCTTGATCATACCTCAGTTTCCGTTTTCTGTTGAAATAGGAATAACTAGTTCTCCTTCCTAAGGTTATGAGGAAGAATATGTGTCTTAGAAGAGCAATGAGTCTCTCTTTACTAGTTTGTCCTTTTTATTACGGATCATAATATCTGACTGAAGTCAGCTGTGAGTTTGACTCCTCTCTTTTCCACCTATTTCCACCCGGCAATGGGTCTTGAGCCCTACCTCATCCCAGCTTTCCTTGGCAGCTTCATCCAATTCTGTGACAACATACGAAACCTGCCAGACCTATGAACGGCCCATTGCCTTCACCTCCAGATCCAAGAAGCTGTGGATCCAGTTTAAGTCCAATGAAGGGAACAGTGCCAGAGGCTTCCAGGTGCCTTATGTGACCTATGACGGTAAGCTCTGTGGTGCCGAGGCTACAGCCTGTGGAGGCGGCTTCTCCACTGCGAACAGAACCAACCTCAGGGCCAGCTGGTGGATTGTAACATCCACACATGCTCCTAGAGCAGGCAGGGTATGGAGAAAGGACATTGCTGACTCACAGTTGCCAAATTTTAAACAGGCATTTGGGGACACTGCTTACAGACATGATTAATACTTTCAAAAATTTCAAGTGACTATTGGATATTTTAGAGCATTTTACAAGAAAGTGAGTATAGCTTGATAGGAAGGAACATGGGTGTTGGAATCCGCCTGCCTGAATATAATCTCTTCTTTTGTGTATATTTTTTGGCCATCTCAAATCCTCATGTTCTAAATGTGCAAATAAGGATCATCCACACTGATCATAAAGGAGTCATTAGGGGACTGTATAGAAAAGATTCAAGTTCAGAACTTCTCAGCAAGTTGCTGTATAATTGTGGGCAAGTCAGTTAATGTCTCTCTCTCTTTTTTTCCTTGTTAAGTAAAGAGGTAGTTCCTTAGGGTGCTGGGAGCAGTGTTCCCAGCTCTGAGCCCTAATTAACACACATTTTCTAAAAATAGAAAATGAATTGAACCTTGTCTTGAGGGATCTCTAGTTTAGTGGAGAAAAAGCAATCTGTTCATCTAATGTTTATTTATTTACTTATTTTGTTTTTGGGGCTCACTCCAGGTCCCCCTTTATCAACAGTGTGAGGGCCTCCCCTGTTTCTTCTGGTTGTGTCTGGGTTATTCTGCTTATTCTACTGAGTTAGAAAACATGATATTAAACTTGGTAGAAAGCAATGTTGAAAAGAATTAAAGAGGTCTTCTGAGTAAAAACCTATGGGGGCTTCTGTAAATATGTAAACATCAATTTTCAACATCAATCTGTTATAACAGGTAGGGCACACTCCTTGGCCTAACTAGAGTCATGGATATATACATATATAATAAATAAAAATCTTATATCATTACTCATATTTTCTATTCACTAAAATAAAATAGTAGAAGATACCACATTTAGTGCCAGTGCTATTATTATGGGTATTATATTTTTAATTTCCTTATGCTATAGCTTGACTAAGAGAATCTTTCCAGAACTCCCTCCATATAGTTTCAATGGTATTCTTCTGATATGTTTGGAATTTTGGTACATGACATGCATACAAAAGTATATTTTTCCTCTTTAGAATTTGGAAAATATCATGACTCATTTCTACTTGACTTGAATTCTAACTATAGAAAATAGATTTTGAAAAAAGAGGATTGCATTTTAAAAGATCTTAAAGCCCCATGATTACAAAGTTATTCATAGTTATGTTTTAGACATACTGTTTTTTAACACAAATTCTACCACCAATGTTTTCTTTCCTCATCAAGGTTCTCAGGTTTCCTTCCACCTCTCCCCCAACCCTACACTTGACAAGACACATTTTGAAATTTGGTTATTGAAGTTTGGATCTCTTGTTGTCAGTATTGTTGATTCTGTGATTTAGCTATTCAACCATACCACTCCTTTACCACCAATGTACAGCATGAGCCCATTGCTTTCCATCCATCTCTTCTTCCCCTCTTTGATTTATTTCTTTTTCTGCCCTTCTCACTATACTCTGGGCACAAGAATGAGCTAGGTATCTTCTCTTTAAATCATTGCATTCTCTAATCCAATTATAAGTGAAGTGAAGTCATCCTGTGTTTTTCCTTTTTTTGGCTTATTTTGTTTAATATGATATCTTCCAGTTCTGTATATGTTGTAGTGAATTGCATGATTTAATAGTCCTTACAGCTGTAAAATATTCCATTGTGTATATACCATATCCTCATGATTCACTTTCATTGGACATCTAGGTTGATTTTATATATTAGCTTTTGTACTAAGTGCTGCAATGAATAATAGTATGATATGTATTTTTGAATGAACGTTTTTGTGTCCTGGGATTAGATTCCCAGAAGTGTAATTGCTAGGTCATTTGGCAGTTCAATCCTTAGTTTACTGAGATACCTCCATACTGGTTTCCCTGAAGGCTGAAACATTCTTTGACAATAATCCCATCAGCAGTGGATGAGAGTTTCTTTTTAACCACACCCCTGACGACACAGATTGTTTTTACTATTTTTGATATGTGTCATTCTCACTAATGTAAGTTGTCTTGATTTGGATTTCCCTAACAATAAGTGATGATGAGCATTTTTTATGTGGTCATTGGCCATCTGCTGGTCTTCTTTAAAGAAGTCTTTCATTTCCACTCTCCTGCTTTAATGGGAATTTTGGATTGTTGTTGTTGTTAATCTTTCTTAGTACTTTATATATCCTAGATGTCAACTCTTTTCTGATATGTTGAATGTAAATATTTTCTGCCATTCAGTTAGCTGGCTTTTAATTATAGCCTGTGTTTCTTTTGCCTGCAAAAGAAAAACTCTTTAATTTGGGGATGGTGAAACAACAGTGGGTAGGGCATTTACCTTTTATATGGCTGACCTGATTTGATCTCTGGCATCCCATATTGTCCTCCAAGCACCACCAGCAGTAATTACTCAGTGTAGAGCCAGGAATAACCCAGAGCATCACCAAATGTTGCCCCCAAACAAAAACATAGGAAAATACAAACTCTTTAGTTCGATGTAGTTTCAGTTGTTTCTTTTTCTGTTGCTTTAGCCAGTAGCATTTTATCATTGAAGGTATCTTTGAGGACCAGATCTTGGCATGTTCTGCCTATATTTTTGAGTGTGCTGCATTTAATGTGTATGTCACATCAAATGTGATCAAGAATTATTCATGAGAAAGTTATCGCCACCTGGCAATGCGAGAGAGAAAAAGAGGGAGAAAGAGAGAGAAGTATCTTTCTTTGTAGGTAGGAAACTTTTTTATTTTAGATGCTACATGGACAGAGAAAACTAGAGAGGAAGAGAGAAGGGAGAAAAGTGATGAGGGAAAGAAAAATAGGGACATTAGACCAGAGAGACAGACACTGTCTTACCCACTGTCTGTGGGTAAGGCACTTGTTTTCAATATAGCTGACCTGTGTTTAATTCCCAGAATGCCATATGGTCCCCAGAGCACCAGCAGGAGTGATTCCTGAGTGCAGAGCCAGGAGTGACCCCTGAGCCTTGCTGGATATGCATCCTCCACACCAAAAAGAAGAGAAAAAAATAGGACAAAAAGAAAAAGTGAAGAGAGAATGAGCATAAAGAAAAAAGAAATGAGAAGCAACTGTTTACCCTGAACCCCTCTACAGTAAGAAGTCTGGAAGGAGAGGCAGAAAAAAAAACAAATAAGAGCCAGAGAGCTCAATAGGATAAATTCATGCTTTGCATGCAGGAGACCAGAGTTCTATTCCCTAAACTTCACACAGTTCATCCTCCCCTAACACCTCTGGGACTAACTCCAGCTTTAAAGCACTCCTGGGTGTGGTTCCTCAAAAAAATAGAACAAAAGCAAAGCAAAGAGGCTTTAGAAGTAATCTAGTATCTTAAAATTGCATAAAGAATGGATCAAGGCAGAAAGTCACTAGCCAAGCTCAGTGCTAGTGATGTATCAAAGAAGATAAAAACCCAGAGTTCACTTTTTAGCTTGAAGGGCATGAAGGGTACTTATGACTTCAACTAGCAATTTTGAGGAATTGTTAGGGCTGCACAGAGCTGATTGGACTGGTCTTAGGAGAGAAGGAAAACTTGGAGACAATGAGTGCTGGCAATTCTTAGAAGGAATTTTGCCACAAAGAGGAGCAGAATACAGGATGGTAGCTAGAGGGAGAGAAATGAAGTCATGAGAGATATCAAATTTTTACTTAATTTTTGTTGTTTCCTTTTTGGGCCATACCCAGCTGTGATCAGGACTTACTCCTGGCTCTGTGCTGAGGAATACTTTCTGGCAGGGTGTGGGGGACCATATGGGGTGCCAGAAATTGTACCTATGTCAGTGGTGTGGAAGGCAAGTATACTACCCATTGTAGTTTCCAGTTCAAATTAAAATATTTATAATTTTTTATTGTTGGGGGCCAGAGAGATAGCATGGAGGTAACATGTTTGCCTTGCATGCAGAAGGATGGTGATTTGAATCCCAGCATCCCATATGGTCCCCGAGCCTGCCAGGAGCGATTTCTGAGTGTAGAGCCAGGAGTAACTCCTGAGCGCTGCTGGGTATAACCCCAAAACCAATAAATAAATAAATAATATAATTTTTTTGTTTTAAAAATGAATTTTTTGGGTTTTTTTGGCCACACCCATTTGATGCTCAAGGGTTATTCCTGGCTAAGCGCTCAGAAATTGCCCCTGGCTTGGGGGGATCATATGGGACGCCAGGGGATCAAATCGCTGTCCTTCCTTGGCTAGCACTTGCAAGGCAGACACCTTACCTCTAGCGCCACCTCACCGACCCCAAAAATGAAATTTATTTTAACAAATGATGCAGATACATCAGTTTGCATGCTGATGGGAAAAATCAGCAGAGAATATTTTTTTTATGCTTTCCATGCTGTGTTCAGGGAGCCAAAGGGCCATTTTCAGTGATCCTGGGCTGGGACCATCAGAGTCTTTAGGGGACCTCTAGGACTACTCCCAGATGCTTGTAAGGTCATGTAATGCTGGGGGGGGGGGTCTAAACCTGGACATGCAAGGCATGAATCCCAACTCCTGTCTATCTTCTCAGTCCTGAGAGAGCACATATAGGACTGGAAGGACTGAATGGTTGGAACTTGACTTAGATTTGGGGAGCAAGTGGGGCACAACCTTAGAAGGGTGCACAGGATTCCTCTAGGGAGAGGAAGCAGGAAAGATGGATTCTAAGCTCACTGGCAGGGGAGAAGTTCTCTTGTGCTCAGGGTCATTGTGGCCTTGACTACCATGGAGTTGAAGTTATTTAACAATGAGAGAAAGTGACTTGAAAATAAGTAAAGTAGCAGAATGCTGGTGTCCTTTATTTCAGAAGACTACCAGGAGCTCATCGAAGACATTGTGCGAGATGGTCGGCTGTATGCCTCTGAGAACCACCAGGAAATCCTTAAGGTAAGGATGCAGGGGACAGGTCTATGGGGAAGCTTTCTTCTTTCCCTGATGCCTCTCAGGCTTGGAGTACTTGCTAGGTGAAGCTCTTTGTTTTTGTCTCTACTAGACTTCATTTACTGTTAATTTAGGAGGCTGTCTTCACTGTTTCAAGTGAAGTTCTTTTTTACTTTTTTCTTAGTCTCTGAAATGGTGCTCAGAGAGCCTGGTGGGGCCCATTTATGCTACTTAGCCAAGTGGCTATTCAGTTCTAGTCTCCAGGATGTGGTGCTAGTCCTGGTAGTGGTTGGGGGACCAGATGTGGTGTTGGGAATCAAACCAGTGCAAGGCAAGCTTACCTTCTTCTCTGGCTCCATCTTTGATTTTCTTCACATATTTTACCACCATCTTTAGTTACTCAGTAGAAGGGTTATTGTTAAAAATGAGTTTAAATACTAAACTGTAGCTTTTGCTATTATCATCTAATGAGGAAAATAAATAAAATACCTCTTGACCATCTATGTGTTTCTATCAAGCCATAAGTATTTAATGTGGAGGATTCTGAAGACTATAATATCAGATCAGACTGAGTAGACTGAAACTAAGTCCAGTTTATGGAGACCGAGAGGTCAGTTCAAGAATTAATACAGCTTCAGGGGCCGGAGAGATAGCATTGGAGGTAAGGTGTTTGCTTTGCATGCAGAAAGTTGGTGGTTTGAATCCCGGCATCCCATATGGTCCCCTGAGCCTGCCAGGAGCGATTTCTGAGTGTAGAGTCAGTAGTAACCCCTGAGCGCTGCCAGGTGTGACCCAACCCCCCAAAAAAGAATTAATACAGCTTCATTATATATGTAATCATTTAGGAATGTTACATTAGCTTTGGGTAGGCTGGCTTGGATTAATTGCCATTATTTATGTGGAATTGTATTTCAAGACTCAATAATCAGCAAATAAAAAAATTTGCATTGTGTGTGAAAGTGAGGTTTAAGTACCTTATGAAAGAGTGCTTTTCAGGGGCTTGAGAAATAGCTTGGGGATAAGGCATTAGTCTTGCATGCAGAAGGTTGATGGTTTGAATCCCAGTATCCCTGAGCCTGCCAGGTGCAATTTTTGAGCATAGAGCCAGGAGTAACCCCTGAGCGCTGTCGGGTATGACCCCCCACCAAGAAAAAAGAGTGTTTTTTAACTTTTTCAATTATTTTTAATCCAGTTCTTTTGAAATGTGCTTAATTATTAACTGTAATCCAGACTTTTTCAAACATACTATTTCTTTTTTTGGGGGGCACACCCAGTGATGCTCAGGTATTACTCCTGGCCATGCACTCAGAAATCGCTCCTGGCTTGGGGGACCATATACAACGCTGGGGGATCGAACCATGGTCCATTCCTAGGCTATCAAGCATAAGGCAGCTTGCGCCACCTATTTCTTACAGTAATTATTACATATATGATATTATACATTTTTTTTGTTTTTGGGCAATGCTTAGGATCTACTCCTGGTTCTGTACTCAGGGGTCTCTCTTGGTGATTTGTGAGGAACTCTATGTGGTGTCATATTTGAATCAGGGTCGCCTACATACAAGACAAATGCCTTAACCCCTCTGCGCCCCAAATTTAATAAATTATGGACAATACAAAGAGCAAGATAATTGGTTTTAAGTTTTCACAAAGCAACTTTTACCTCTAGAATAGCAGTTGCAAATGTGGTCATGGTATTCATGCTATGAGGCTGCCATATGCCTGGAAATCACTTGCAATGCAGGGGTCACAGAGCGGAGCTGCCAGGTCAGAGCTAGGTGCATGCAATAGCTCAGGATCAAACTCAGCCTATGTTTCCAAGGCAAACAGTCTTCCAGGGCTTCTTAAACTTCTGCTGGAGACCCCTTTTACCTGAGAAGTTGTAATACTACCCCATGTTTTATTGGTATATAAAATAGCCATACAAATGAAGTATTTACTGGTAATAAGTAGGGATTTGGGGCCACGTGAGCTATTAGGGGCCATTCCTGCCTCTGCTCAGCACCATAAGTGCCAAAGATTACTATAGGAAAGGCAAACTAGCTGTTCAGGGTAAAGACACAGCTCTGTGAATTGGAGTGTGTGGTTTCTTTCTTTTCTTTTTTTCCCCCCACCCCTCTCCCTAGGGAGGAGTGTGTGCTTTCTGTGCACAAAAGTGCACAGAATAGATCCCCATCACTGCATATGATTTCTCATCACTGCTAAGAGTGATTGTTGAGCACTGCCAGGTATTTCCCAAGTTGAGGGGGGGGGAGAAACAGATATAAAAATATTTACAGGGATTTAAGCACTTGCCTTGCATGCTGCCAACCCCAGTTGGAATCCCTTACTGAATGTGGCCACCTTTACACCCCTAGAGGTCACTCTTGGAAGCATGCAGCTATACCTTCCAAAGCTATACCTAGAGCTGCTTGGGAGCCCTGTGGCTACAGGATTGGAACCTGCATAGCTTAACCTGGTCCCAAAGTTGTATTTTTAATTTGAAAGTGTCTGGAGCAGCAAGAAACTGGCATATAAATCCAAGCTAATGACAAATAGTATGTTTAGGTTCAGCTCAAGTGACCAAAAATTTACCTGATTTAAGATACTTATAAGTATCAATAAACACTTGTGGAATATTAACTCTCTATTGTTGTAGTACATAAATAACGATGGGGCTGGATGGCAATGGATGGAGGCCTTTGTGCTTAGGCCCCAGCCACGTGGCTTCATCCCCCATGCAGCCGGCGAGTCGCCCAGGTGAAATCACTCACTCACAGGTACCCTACACTCTATATAAATGGTTTTCAAATTTTTACCCAAGAAGATAACTGAAGTGGTCTAGTATGTGTAAACCCTTAGCTGATCTCTTGGGCTTCACCACAGGTCCCCAAGAACTGTTGAGTCATAGTGCCAAATTGTCAGGCCCATGCCACAAGGCCTGCTATACCCGGAGTGGTCATGGTTCCTAGTGCACAGACTTCAATGGCCTACCTAGAAGAGGAGGCAGTGAGCAAAGAAGGGCTGGGAAGGTTGCTCAAAGGGTCAATCCCTAGCACTGTATGATTTCCCAAGCACAACTGACAGCAACCCTTGAGCACTAAACTGGACTAGTCAGCTGGTATCTCCCCAACCAAAAAAAAAAACAAAAAACAAACCTGAATTTCAATGTGGTATTTCATATGGGTAGATGGAGTGATAGATAGCACAGTGGTAGGGCATTTACCTTGTATGTGGCCAACCTGGGACCGACCCTGGCTCAATTTCCGGCATCCCATATGGTCCCATGAGCCTGCCAGGAGCAATTTTTTGAGTGCAGAGCCAGGAGTAACCCCTGAATGCCACCAGGTGTGACCCATTGTTGTGTTAAATAAATAACGATGGGGCTGGATGGTGAAGGATGCCATCCAGCCCACGTGGCTCTGCAACCTCCATGCAGCCGGCGAGTTCCAGGCCCAGGTGAAATTACTCACTCACACGCAGCCATCAGGAAGAATCATCTTTATTCATGCCCTTGCCACCACAGGTGTGTGGCCTATGTCAACCTTTTAAGCACAGCTATATTTTGCTAGCCCTGCATCTTATCTCCTGTTAGCCATCTTCCCTTTGGGCTCCATGGGCCCAAAGATCCAAAAGCCAGGAAGCCAAGCCGGGCCAAAAGAGAAACGGCAAAAGGGCAAAAAGGGCCGAATCCCCTGGCTCAGAGGTTTATCTATCCTTTTCCAGACCCCTCCCAGAAATGGGAGGACTTGCAGGTAGTTACACCTATTATCCGGTTCCCAAAACTCCTCCCAGATATGGGTGGGTCTTGGGGTACACCACAACCCATAAGCAAAAACAAACAAAAAAGATAAAGAAAAAAAGTTAAGGCATATATAAAATAAGAGAGCACATGCCTAGCTTCTCTGAAGCTCTGAGTTAGAACCCAGGTATCACATGTCTGCCCCTTCCTCCTGCCTCAACACTGTTCTCCTACCCAGCTGCATTGGGTGTGGCCCTATTTGAGTAAAGTAATACTAGGTCCAGATTGATAATATAGGGTTTTGCATGAGACAGACTCCATTTCAATCCCTAATACCACGTATGATCCCCTGAGCACTGCCAGGAATGATCCCTGAGCACAAAGCCAGGAGTAATCTCTGAGCACTGTTTGGTGTGACCCCATAAAACAAAAAAAATTTCAATAAAAATTAAGATTATTTGTCTAACACTGGATCATTATAGCGCCATTGTAGCTCAATATCACAATGTTTAAACAGTCTGGTACCATAACAAAAATTCTGATCTTTTTAGGATAAGAAACTGATCAAGGCTCTATTTGATGTCCTGGCCCATCCCCAGAACTACTTCAAATACACAGCTCAGGAGTCCCGGGAGATGTTTCCAAGATCCTTCCTCCGGTTACTGCGATCCAAAGTGTCCCGGTTCTTGAGGCCGTACAGATGAGCATGCTGCTGGGACTTTGTTCCTTGATGTGGGGCTGCTAGCCCCTGTCTGCTGCTGCAGCCCCATCCGTCCATAACGCTGCCCCCAGGAGCAGTGGCTCACTAGAGTTCAATTTTTATAGATAATACAGATATTTTGGTAAATTGAACTTGGTTTTTCTTTGCCAGCATGTGGGTGTGAACTGAGAATGGCTTTGAGACCCACTGTTTCTCACAATCTTGGCTATATCCAGGCCTGAGAAGAGACTCCCAGTCTGTCCTGGTTCTTCTTTCTTCTTAAGGGGGGGCCTGATGGAAAGGTGCCAAGGAAAGGACCGCCTTTCCTGAAACTCAGCTCCCTTCCTCCAGCCCTCTTTGGGAAGCCATTCTCTATCCATGTAGAGCTGTACCAGAGGGATGGGCAAAACCTTCCAGTGCTGTTCACCAATCTGAGACCTGGGAGGACTCCATTATTTTCCACAACCTTTGCCAGCTCTTAGCACCTAAGTCTGATCCCAGAAGTTTGCATAGTACTCACTGAAAAACTTTTCAAAATGGAAAGAACTAAAAATAATGAGACAAAACAAAACCATGGCTACAGACATAAGAATGTCGACATGCCTATAGGCCTTCTTGCCCTCAGTTTTTATCCTCACCAGTGCACAGAGGCAGTTTAACACCTGCTGTGGTGTCTCCAGAGACACTGGGCACTGATAAGGCCTGAGTGGTCTGGTCAGATGTGGTCTGTTTGGTGGCTGAGAGTCCTTCTCTCTCTGAGAGGAGATTCCACAAAGTCTGTCAGTGCTCAGGATTCTGCTTCCTCAGGGCCTTCTGTAGGAATGTCCCATCACAAGGCATGAGCAGGCAGGCTGAGGTATAGCCAGTCTGTCTTATTTCTTTTCTTCTTCACTTTCCAAGGTCAGAGGCTGACCCTCATCCAAGGACAGCTCTGGGCAGCACTGCCAAGAGGAGTCTCAAGCTCCTTGCAGCCATAAAGTTGTCAGAGCATCAATACAGACCCCTGCCTCAGAGGACCACAGAATCTGTTTATCAGCATTATAATCATTCTCTCCTGTGGGAACTTGATTATCCAATAGAATTGAATTAAACAATTTAATCCACAGCAAAAGTCTCATGACAGTGAATAAAAAAGCATTCTATCAAACAAGCTGTCATTTATCTAATGAATGGGGCCTTGTTATACATAGTCTTTTGCCGTTTCAGTAACAGATTAACTCTGGATAGGATCACTTATCTATACCAAGTTACTATATTACATTCTAAAGCTACACATGTTTTTTTGAAGGATACAAGGATTATTTTATGATCATTGAACTCATATTTCTCAATGTTTTTTTTTTTTTGAGAGTGGGATGGGATTTGGTCATGCATGATGGTGTTCAGGGACTATTCATGGATCTGCACTCAGGAGTAACCCCAAGAGGTGGTTAGGGTACCACATCCAGTGCCAGGGACCAAACTAGATTGGACACAAGCAAGGTAAGTGCTGTAAGCCCTGTACAATTTCTCTGGCCTAAGGTTTTGTTTGTGTACGTGTGTGTGTGTGTGTGTGTCTGTGTGTCTGTGTGTCTGTGTGTCTGTGTGTTTTGGTTTTTTTGGGCCACATCTGTTTGACGCTCAGGGGTTACTCCTGGCTAAGTGCTCAGAAATTGCCCCTGGCTTGGGGGGACCATATGAGACGCCGGGGGATCGAACCTTGGTCCTTCCTTGGCTAGCGCTTGCAAGGCAGACACTTTACCTCTAGCGCCACCTCACCCGCCCCGTGTACATGTGTGTTTAACCAATTAGTAATAATGTATTTTTAAAGCTCTACTGAAATTAGATAGCATTTCTGAGTTTCTCTTAAGGGGGGGGGTGGAATATCTATCTGGGCAGGAAAAATAGCCCAAGGATAGAGGTCACACAGGATTCTCAGGTTCAATCTTAGCATTGCATGGTTCTCTAAGTACTGACAGGCATAAACTCCTAGGCACACAGGAAGAGTCCCTGAGCACCCCAGTATGTCCCCCAAAACAAAATAAAAGAGATTTGTGACACTTTTATCATAAAAAACAAGTGGTCGGTATTTGCAATACAGAATCTGACCTATGTTTCTGAACCTAACCTAACCTGAAAATATAAAGGTAGCATTATACAAATGTTCTATGACATCAAAAATTCACACAAAATATTGGCACCATGAGTGCTGAGGACCCAACTGATGTGGGGTCAGGGCCACCTGACCTGCCCCATCCTGTCTAAGCACATCAGTCACTTTCTGTTTATAACTTCATGATTAAGCATTGCTACCTCCACAGGAAGGCCAGGGATGGGAATGTTCTGGAGGGTGGAGGGAGAGGGGCACTGAATGAGGCCCTATTTTGGACTCTGAGGATGCACAACGAGAAGACAGACAACATTCCTACTCTCATGTGGCTCATGGATCACAGGAAGAAGATGGGCAGTGAACAAACAGACCAACAGGAAAAGTCTGAGCTAGTGATAAATGGCTTGTCAAAAAGTAAAATGGGGGACTTGGGCAGATAGAACAGATGGTAGGGTAGAAGGTAGTCTTGCATATGGCCAACCCAGGCAGGTTTTATTCCCTGACATTCCATATGGTCCCCTGAGCATAGCCAGGAGTAATTTCTAAGCATCGAGCCCAGGGTAACCCCTGAGTAACACATTGGGTATGACCCCCAAAGAAAAGTAAAGTAAAACTGATTAACATAGTGGATAGCTGATGACTGCCTTAGGATTGTGTGTTATGGATAGGCTTTCTTAAGAAACAATATTTCTTTTTCTTTTTTTTTTTTGTTTTTTTTTTTTTTGGGGGGGGGCCACACCCGGCGGTGCTCAGGGGTTACTCCTGGCTGTCTGCTCAGAAATAGCTCCTGGCAGGCATGGGGGACCATATGGGAACACCGGGGATTCGAACCAACCACCTTTGGTCCTGGATTGGCTGCTTGCAAGGCAAACGCCGCTGTGCTATCTCTCTGGGCCCCCAAGAAACAATATTTCAACGAAAATGGTAAGAAGGAACCAGCCTTGGGGGTATTAGGGTAATAATTTCAGATAGTGAAACAACAAATACAGAGGCTATCTGGTAGAAACAAGTACGTGGATGTGGATTCCAGTCTGGAACAAAAGTGAGGGGTACAAGAGGTATAGATAGTGGGCAGGTACTTTGGAATCCACAATCATGGTTTTCCTTAATTTTATAGAGGCTGTGAAGCTTAGGATGCCCTCAAGCAGAAGAATGGGATAATCTATGCATGTTCTTTTTGTGGGAGTGGAGGAATTTACCTGCTGGTGCTTAAGGCTTACTCCTGGCTCAGGGATCACTCCTGACAGGCCTTGGAGGACTACAAGTGCTTATAAATACACAGGGATTAAACCATGTGCAAAGCCAGGGTCTAAATCCCAGTACTATCTTTCCAGTCCCTGATATGTATTTTTAAAGATAGCCCCAATTACTGTATGAAGAATAGTTTTGAAAAATCAGGCCTGGAGGCAGAGAGCAGTTGCAACCTACCATGCAGCTATGAGGTGGCAAATTAGGTTGTCTGGTGACAGTAGCAATGAGAAAATAGGACTAGGGTCACATTTTGGGGGAGAGTCAGCAGAATTGGCAGATAAGGACTGGGTGTGAGGGGAAGGGAAAGGCAACAAAAGACCAGAAGGGAAACAGATTTGGGGCATGAGACACCATTGAAGCCTGTCTGCAAATGTTATTTTCACGAAAAAATATTTGGAGTCTATCCTTTCTCCCCTCGAGGAGGAATTTGTGTGTGTGTGTGTGTGTGTGTGTGTGTGTGTGTGTGTGTGTGTGGTATTGGGACAGACAGAGAATGTTTTACTAATCTTCAACACAAGTCCTAATGCACTGACAATTTCCACTTCATTTCCTTGGGAAACCAACACTGGGAATTTGGTCATGATGCCCTGAGAAAGCTGTAGCAGCCGGTGGAGAAATCATATGAAAAGGAAGTTAACCCCCACCCACAGCCTGCTGTGCTACTGGTAACAGCTTAGAAGAACTTTCTGGCTCTGTGTGTGAGCTTTCTTGGGAATGGATTCTCTATCCCCAAGTAGGTGGAAGCTGCCCCCATCTTTCCAAATTAGTCCACCAACTTCAAAATTTGGGAATCGAATCAATAATTTTTACTATAAGTCATTGGTAGGTTTTGAATTAAGTTCTTTCTCTCATTTAAGTTTATTACCTTTATTGATATTTTGTTTTGCAATGATTGGAGCCATAGACCTCAATTGACTGTGGTCTTAGCACACTTCTCACAGTATTCTGAGAGTTGACACTGATTAGCAAATACTGGCCCATACCTAGCTGAGGTAGACAGAAGATGGCATGCTCCAGTGGAGTATCAGAAGTCCCAAAATTCGTATCTTCATGCTTGTAAGGCAGGTATTTGCCACTGAATCATCCCAGTATGCTGAAGTGGTCTCATGCAATAAGATGACACTGAAAGAAAGGTTTTGAGTTCAATTTTGGTCATTCTAAGGATGAATTGTCTATTAGATATCTTGAGGGAGACTCAAAATAGGCAGGAAGCCACAGGAGAGGTCAGGAAAGAAATGAGCTTTTTTGTTTGTTTTTGTTTTTGGTTTTTATTTTTGGGTCACACCCAGTGGAGTTACTCCTGGCTTTATGCTCAGAAGTCATTCCTGGTAGGCTAGGGAAATTATACACGATGCTGGACTTAGAGCCAGGGTCCGTACTGTGTTGGCCTTGTGTGAGGCAAGCACCTTACTGCTTTGCTATCGCTCTGGCCCAGGAATGCGATTTTTAAAAAAACTGAATCCTCATAAGATACAGAATTAAAAAGTTGTTGATGGTTGAGTTTCATAGACTATTCCAATACCCATCCCGTTGCCAGTGTTCATTTCCCTACTGCAATGTCCCTAATTTCCCTCCAGTTTCCTCCACCCAATCCAGCCTCTATGGCAAATATGTTATTTCGTTCTCCACCCCCCTTTTTTCTTTTAGGCACCATGGTTTGCAATTCTATTACTGAGAGGATATCATGCATTGCATAGTACTTTCCCTCCTTTCAGCACACAGTTCTTGTTCAGAATGACAGTTTCCAACTATCATGGTCGCAGTGGTCCCTTCTCTGTCCAACTGCATTCCCCTCTGTACCATGTAGCAAGCTTCCTAGCATAGACATGGCTGAAATGAGCATTTTAATGTCACAAAATAATGATGAGGTCATCTAAGGAGAGCCTGTAGTTAAAAGACTAGGAAGCTCTGAATTCTGAGATTCTCCTGTGGCACAGGGCCAGGTTTTAGCACTGCTGCTTAAGAAGGAAATAGGAAAAAGGCCAGAGAAAAGTTTCACCTTCCCTGATTGAAGTGCGCTGGTTTTGGGAGGAATGCTGAGTGGGAGGGAAATCTGTGTAAGTCCTTCCTTCCAGCTGTGGCTATTGTTCTTGAGCCTTTGAGTGGAGCGGCTGAATGATGCTTTTAGCAACGTTTCCCTTGAGTTTCCAATGCTAATAAAAGAGTGTTTGCCTTTTCACACTAACAGATGATTATCTTCACTTTGGAAAATTGCTTCCTCTGAATCATTCGCTAAGCTGTTAAGTGTGAGCTCTGTAGGCACTCACTGGATTTAGGTTTGCAGGTGATTTTAAAATTGTCATATGAGAACTTGGGAAAGTCGATGCTATACTGAACAGAGGAAGGATTTGCTTCGGTCTAGGGAGGCCCCAGAGGGAAGCTGCCCCTGGGATGTTGTAGGCCGCAGATCATAGGAGCCTGCTAAGTGCACTGGGGTACACAGGGGCTGACAGCATGCCTAGCCTTCCTCTCTCCATTCAACCTAGAGTGACCCCTTACTAAGGTATCAGTATCTGCTTCATTTCATACAGCTGACTTGGGGCTCAGTGCCTCACCCAAGAATACATCATTCATAGCCAGCATTGGAGAGGCAAGTGGATTAAGTGAATCTTGGAATAAAGTGTTTCCACATAAAACTGAGAAAACCTCAGTATCCAAGCTATCAGCTGTTTGGAATCTAGGTCCTAGCTATGGCCCCTAGGGACCGATTAACAGGAAATTAGAACCAAGGAAATTAGAAGCAGTGTAGTTTATTAATCCAAACTCAGCTGGTACCTGCTTTCTTCTCCCTTCAGGTATCCCTGGCCAGCCTGCAGGAGATCTCTCTAATGTCGGATGGTTTGTTAGTGCTTCTGTCATCAACAACCACAAAGCTGTAACTAGTGGAAGGGATCACTCCCAGAGCACACACCAGATCAGAATCCAGAATCCCTACCCCACCCCTGCAGGGAATACATTCCAAGACATTCAGTGGATGCTCCAACTATAGATGTGCAATGTTGCAAGAGTAGATGATATTGGATCTATAAATTTTATATTGTAAATGAGGTATAGCAAGAGATGGAAAATAATGCTAATATTAGCTAATAATGGTATAACATGGGGCCTGAGAGATAGTGCAGTAGGTAAGGTGCTTGCTTTTCACATGGCCAATCTATGTTCGATCCCTGGAATTTGATATGGTTCCCTGAGCACCTCCAAGAATGACTCCTGAATGCAGTCGAGTTACTCCTGAGCACTATTGGGTATAACTCAAAGACAAAATCTAAACATTACAATAATAATATAATTAATAAAAAATTATAAATTCATCTGTGTGTTCTCTTAAAATACCTTATATTGAGGTGCTGGAGAAATAATCAGGTGCTTGCATTGCACAGTCAACCTAGGTTTTATCCCTGGTACTGCTTAACCAGGAGTAGTTCCCAAGGATAAATTGAATATTGCCTCAACTTACCCACCCCCTGCCAAATAAATACCTTATTATCCAGAATATTGGTGGAGGGTTTTTGGGTGTTTGGGGCCCTACCCTGTGGCCCTCAGGGGTTACTCCTGGCTCTGCACTCAGAAATCACTCCTGGCAGGCTCAGGGGACCATATGGGTTGCCAGGCATCAAACCAGGTTGGTTCTGGGTCAGCTGCATGCAAGGCAAACACCCTACTGCTGAGCCCCCAGAATGTTTTGGGTTTTTTTTTTTTTACCATGATAACTACAGGTAACTGAAAGACAGAAGAGGAACTCATGTAGATTTAAAAAGTAAAATCACATTCATTCTCAGCCAGATGATTCTCACTGAAACCTTCTTGCTACAAACAATGACAGTGACTTGCTTTGATTGGGTTTCAAAGTTTCTCATTAGGAGAATGAGACTACTGATGTAGTTACTCGTGATTCTTTGTTATATGCTTGCTCCTTCATTAGTGCAATGGATTTATTGAGGACTTGCTAAGAACAGGCCATGAAGGACTGGGAATAATGGAAAGAGCAAAATTAAGTCTCTGATACTGTTCTGTATGAGTCTAGATGGGGCACCCAGCATCCAAAAGAAACTTATTGTAAAGTGTTATCACTTGATAAAGAAATGTTATAACTTTTATAAAGAAAATAAAGGATGGCTGGAGGCTAAAGAACAAGAGGATGGGGAGGGAGTGGCTAGTTTAGATAGGGTGAGTTTAGCATTGGAGTCATGAATTCAGTCCTCTTTCAGGACACTGGTCTCCTCAGCCAAGCTTGGCGGTTCTGATTCTAGTAGGCTCCTCTACCCAAACATCTAGGACTCCGCTGGACCAAAACAGCCGCCATCTAGTGGTGACATCCAACTGTGCTGCTTCTGTTCCTTTAAGCTTTGGATAGACTTCAATGTCTTTAATTCAGAACAAGCCCAACCTATTAGGAACAAAGCCTGTGATTGTTTTGTTTGTTTGTTTGGAGAGACACATTGGAAGATGCTCAGGGCCTTTTCCTGGCTCTTTGCTCAGGGCTCACTCCTGGTGGTGCTCAAGGGATCCTATATATATACAGAGGTAAGGATCAAACCAGAAAGGCCCTGCCCAAGGCAAACACCTTATCTTTTATACTATGTCTTCAGCCCTCATTGCATGTGTTTAGTTTTATAAGATGTCCCTCAGGATACATCTGTTCATGTACTTTTATTTCTTCTGCTTGCCTAACAACTATTGTGTGGAAAGTCACTGATTTAGATTCTTTCAAATAATGTGCACACACACACACACACACACACAAACACACACACATATATAACATCATCATCACTACATCTGTTCATTTGTTGTTATGCTCTAGACAGCATAGAAATTAGGTTTAAACTGTTGAGACAGGAGGAAAAAGGAGTTGAAAGAATGAGTAAGAAACTCATCTCAAAATTATAGTCTTGCATAATGTCTCACCATATGTTTTTCTCTTTCCGGTTTTTTCTTTTTTTCTTTTTTGGCTTTTGGACCACACCCAGCAGCGTTCAGGGGTTACTCCTGGATTAGCACCCAGAAATCGCTGCTGGCAGGTTTGGGGGGACTATATGGCAAGCCAGGAATCAAACCCCGGTCTGTCCCAGGTCGGCCATATGCAAGGCAAACACCCTACCCACTATGTTATTCCTCCAGCCCACCACATGTTTTTCTAAGTGGTCTCACCTTTCCTGACATAAGATTGTCTTCTGATTCTTTATTCTACTCGTGGGATAAAAGATCATTTTAAGGCACAGTTTGGAATGTCTGTCTTTCTCCTACACAGTTCAAATAGTAGAATAACATGAGCCAGAACAATAGAACAGCAGATAAGGTGCTTACTTTGAATGAGCATACCCTAATTCAGTCCCCAGCATCTGAAATGAATCCCTAGCCCAGCAGGAGTAATTCCTTAGTACAGAGCCAGGAGTAACCCCTGAGCCTCACTGGATGGATATGGCCCAGAAACAAAACAATAAAATGTAGAATTACAGAAATATCTTAACCTGAGATATGTATGGTATTGGCTTTACAGTGTTATATATACTTACAGTAGGTGATCAGAACCAGAGAGAGCAATATGTGGCTGGCGCAGCCCTGGCAAGCAGATGAGCGATCTGATACAGTATGGGTTTATGGAGAACATAGGCCAGGCTGTTCTCGGCCCTCTGTAGCCTTGGGGTTTATGTGTGTTACCTGGCTATTAAGCAATGTAAAAAGGTGGTGCAAGTAAATTCACATGCCAATGTTAGATCCAATAACTTGACTTGAGAAGGCAGCTTTTTATATTTTAATTAAACACTATGGTTACAAGGTTGTTCCTACTACAATTTTTTCACATCAAAAATTGTTCATAATTAAATTACAGTCATACAATTTACAGCAACCCTCGCCAGTTCATATTTCCCACCACCTATGTCCCCAGTTTCCCTCTCACCCTTCCACAATGCCCTCTTCTCTTCCACCCACCCTCCCCTGCCTGCCTCTGGGGCAGGCATTTTACGTCTCTCTCTTTCTCTCTCTCTCTCTCTCTGACTCTGTGGCTTGTACTATTGTTAATGAAGGGGTGTCATGCATGCCAATTTATTGTGAGAAAGCAGTTTTTAGATAGTACATTAGGGTTTCAAAAAGAGTATTGGGTGATAAGGGTACAAATAAAGGTCCTCTTATACTTAGTGCTAGAGCAATGCCTTGCATGTATGAGATCTTGAATTTGATCCACTACTACAAAAAGGGAGGGAACAAATCTGTATTCTCAAGTCTAAGAATTAGAATAATGATGCTAATAGGTAGCATTTATTGAGCTTTTATTATAGCCAGCTGTGGACCTGTATATTATAAATATACTTTGGCCTTGCAGACTGGTTGTTCCTACCCTCTGTCTCCTGACGGCATCTCATATTGCACTATTTGCTTTAGAATATTTTGTTGGGGCCAGAGCAATAGCACAGCGGTAGGGCGTCTAATTTTTAGACTTGAGAAGTTAAACACAAATTTTCTTTTCTTCTCTTTTGTTCTTTTGTTCTTTCTTTTTCTTTTTTTCTTTCTCTCTTTTCTTTCTTCTTTCTCTCTTTTCTTTCTTTCGTTCTTTCTTTCTCTCCCTCCCTCCCTCCCTCCCTCCCTTCCTTCCTTCCTCCCTTACTGAAGTAAGGGATAAAACTTAGGACCTCATATATGTAAGATATTACTCTACCACTAAGTCGCTGGTCCGCCAAGATCCATTCTTTAAATTGGTACACACTGGTTTCCCACATTTTTATTGAAACAAATCCTTTAGTTAAAGGATTCCTAGAGGGATGTGTTCTAGAAACAGAGAAGTCAAGAGCCTGAAGCAGGAATGAAAGGCCACACTGCCTCATCCACATTCTTCAGAGACTGCCCCATACTCTTTCGCAATTCAGATACAAACACAAGCCCCAACAGTACTTCACCTTGTTGTTTCTTAGCAGAGATGTATAAGGATGAAAATCTAGCTCCTCGGTGAATTCTAATTCACACATTCCTCAGGACTACTTATCCATGCTTGACATTTCTTACATGGCTAAGTTTACCTTCTGATTTCATGAGAGCAGCATTCAGGGTTGTAGGCAAATAAGGTTGCTGAAAATACTCAGCATTTGGATTTTATGCAAATTCAGGATTCCAGAGGAATCAAAGGAAAATTTGCATGAGCCAGCAAGGTTATGGGTACCAGCGCCAACACTTGATTCTCATTAAGCATCATCATTAAGCATCATCATTTCATCATCTCATCATCATCTGGCTGCCTAGACCTGCCCAGGGTGGGCCTGAGCAGCACACAGCATATACCTGAGGGAACACAAAGAACTCAAAGGAAATGTATTTTGAGAGTGCAGATGGTATAAAGCGAGACAGTCAATATTTTTAAAAGCCATGAACAGGAGAGAAAATAAACCAGTAATCATAGTAATTATGCAATACCCTAATGAGCTGAACAAAATTAGCAGCTCTTATCAAACATAGATCTGGGGTCAGAAAGAGATCTCAGGAGGCAAGGGCTTTAGCACATACTTTGCATATGCAAGAGTTCGAATCCAAGCCTTGGCTCTACATATCTCCAGTGAGTATAGCCCTGGAGATCCCCACCATTACTGGACCCAAGCAATTCTGCAATGTCAAATCTTAGCGTTGAATTATGTGGCCTGGTTGAGTTGGGTTTCATTGGCTTGAGGTCCCCTGAGCATTACTTGGTAACCTCCCCCATCCCCCCCAAATAAAGGACACATGGATGTCACTTAGTTCCAAATGTGATAAACTGAGAACATTATTCATATGGTACTCAGGCAAAGAAAATATAACTGTATGACATTAATCTCAAATAATTTGTTTATCAATTAAATTTAAAAAACTGGGGTGATGCAGAGAGATAATATATGGGTTATAAAGGCACTTGCCTTGCATGTAGCTAACCCCAGTTTGATTTTCAGCACCACCAGAAACAAATCTTAAATACAGAGCCAGGAGTAATTCCTGAACACTGGCTGGTATAAACTAAAAACAAGCAAATCACACCAAAACCTAAAACAATAAAACATTTATATTTCAAAGTTCTCTGTCAAGAAACTAAAATGGTAACCCATAAAATGGGTAGAAATGATTTGCAAATCATATATCAGACAAAAGACAGATAGCTGGACTATATAGAGAACAGTTACAACTCAATGTTGAAGTGACAAATACTTGAGGCCAGAGATACAGCACAAGGGTTAA